>NC_060275.1:49450835-49750835 GCF_021613505.1 Equus quagga | reverse complement strand
TGGTCCATAGTCATGGAAATGGAAGTGGTATTTGCCTGATGTGCCACTCTAGATTAACAACAAGAATGAAGATCAAACGTACAAAACACATCTCGTCCAGATTCTGTATGGGCAACTAGGGAGTTAAAAATCACTGATTGTAAGCTCAGCAGCCTATTCATATGTCGGGACTTACAAGCCAGAAATATTTATACTCAAATATACCATGCTATCAAAAAAAAAAAAAAGAGAAACTGTTTCACATAGGATGGCAGAAGAGGAAGCTGTAGGGATGTGCTATAATGGGAAAGGAGACAATTTTACCTTTGATTATCAATTTTCCATTTTTCTTTCTTCTAAGGCAGGAAAAGATTCAAACTTTGCAGTTTATTTAACCCGATGTCACTCTTGGTATGTGATGCTCAACTGTTCTGAAACATAACAAAATGCAATAATTAGATGAAATAACTAGCCTGAAACAAAAAAGATACTTTAAGGAGATCTCATAAGAACTACTCTGGCAGCCATTAAATTCAGTGATGTGAGAAGAGCCTCACAGGAAATTTACATGGCAGTGTTCTTGCACAATGCTACACTTCATATTTTTATGCTTTTCAGAAAATAAAACCAACCATATAAAAAAGTCCTCATAATAAACAGGCTTGATATTCTACAACCTACTTTTCTACTATTAACATTTATATCCTCTTCAAAAAGCAATACACTGTCAGCATCAATCATTTGATTTTGTAAGATATGTTATACACAAAGATTGTATTCACTTCCTGTGCATTATTTGTTTTATTAACATTGCAAGTAAGCAGCTGTGACTAAAAGAAGGGGTAAGAAATATCATTCTTTCCAGGTAGCTCTTCTGACATCCCAGGAGGACCCCAACCATAGCACAATCTTCCCAAGTGTACTACCAGGGGCTTGCGATGCCTAAGCCAAACCATTACCCCTAGTTATTAGTGATGCTTTCTCTAGAAAGGGATAAAATAGAACTTCTAATTGGGCCCAGACTAAGAGGAGAGGTACCTATTCTCTTTATATTACATGCTTTATGCTGAGCTTTGATTTTCTTTTCTGAAAGGTAACAAAGAAAAGGACTTGTGTCACACACAAAAATGTTCTGGTGTTGAAAAGTGTAGGTATCAACAGGGCTCTGCTTCTATTTTCTTTCAAATGGCATTATTTTGTGGACTTGTGTAGCATATTAAAATAGCGTCAGGTGGGAATGAGACAAACAGTAAATCTAGGTATTAAACAGAGATGTAATGATATTCAGAATTGCGAATACTGGTGTGAATAATTTTTTGTACCTCCTAATTATTTATATGAATTACAACATCTGAATGAATGGAGAAATCATTTTACAGAAGAGGAATTAGAGGGGCCAGCCCCGTGGCTGAGTGATTGGGTTCTCGCGTTTTGCTTCAGCGGCCTGGGGTTTTGCCGGTTTGGATCCTGGGAGTGGACATGGCACCACTCATCAGGCCATGCTGAGGCGGCGTCCCACATAGCACAACCAGAAGGACCCATAAGTAAAAGATATATACAACTATGTACTGGGGGGCTTTGAGGAGAAGACAGAAAAATAAAATCTTAAGAAAAAAACAAAAAGAGAGACGGGAAATATTTAAAAAAAAAATAGAAGAGGAATTAGAGGCCAGGAGAGGTGATGAGGCTTGCCCAATTTTATTCAGCTAATAGACACAGAGGCAGAACAACATCCCAGAATCTCTGCCTTGAGAAACCCCTAACAATGTATTTGTTTCCAAAAAGAACACTGACATTCAAAAAGTTCGGCTCTCATACAATTCTCTGCAGAACTTGTTCGAGCAATATTTTGAGACCAGCAAAGCTGACAGGTTAAGTATTAGAATGCTGTGGGTGGTAAAACGCAAGCACAACAACAATACCATGTATTTTCATCACACTTAAAACATGCTGGGAACATTATATTGTCACATACATGTCATTTATCCATGTTATAAAGGACAAAAATGAGATTCCATTACCAAAAGCTATCAGGTACAATTACAATTACAAGCCCTGGTTTATATACAATTATTCTATTAAATATTCTTAATATTCCACAAAACCAGCTAAACTCTGAAAGGAATTTTTCTCCTACATATATGAGGAATAGGTTACTCAAGGACATAATGAAAAATTGATTATTTTTAAAACCTACAGAACTGGCCATTTAGTCCTTCATAAATATTTATTGAGAATCTATTTTGTATTAGACATTGTTCTTAATTGTCTATAGAAACAAATGGAAAGATTATGCAATTTCTGAAAAAGACACCCAAATATACAATAAGAAATCAATTTTATTACAATTGCAGTGTTTCCTAAATTAGGTAATAGTTATGTAAAGAAATATTTTAAACACTGGTAATGTCTTAAATGTCATCTAGTCTAGTGGTTCCCAAATATGGTTGATCACCACAATCGTCTAGAAAGCTGCTGAAAAATACAAATTATAGAATTTCATGCAAAATCTATTAAATCAGAATATTCATGGATATTCTGATCTATAAAATAATAATAGGCAGGGTAATCTGCATTGTGAAAATGTGCCCAAGTTCATTCTCCTGATCAAGCAGGCTGGGAAACCTACCGATTCTTGGCTAATCTCCTTAATATACAGAAGAGGAAACTGAGACGAGGGAATTGATTTGCCCAAGGCATTTCCCTCATGGTGATAGAACTGAGATTAGAATGCAGAATTCCTGATTTTTTTCCTTTTCCTTACCCCGAGTTCCTCTTTCATTTTTCCTTCCTGCTCTTTCCTATCACCAAGTAACAAATATTCAGTACCTACACCTGAGAAAGAACAAGAACAAAAGAAAGCTAAAAAAAAATGGAAAAAACCCCACAGGAATTTGAACTTAAGCTGTTTGATTCAATACTTGCTTTCCACTATTCCACTGGGTTCTTCTAGAGTCAGCTACTTCTGGGGTGTCTGCTCAAGCCCCTTTCTCTAGGACCTTCCCAGAACTCCGCATTCCCCAATCTTCAAATGTGTCCTCTATCAGCTGTTTGCCATGGAGTCTTCATCCCTGGCCAACCTTGATCGGACTGGGAGAGGTACTTCACCCAAGCAGGACTTGTAATTTGGGACCAGGAGACTGCAGTCTCATTTAGTTGAAAGAGTTATGGATGGAGTTTGGTCTCCCTGTCCCTTACAGGCAGAGGGAGTGAATATTTGTAACTGTGTTTCGAGAAAGGAGATTGAAAGAGACCCATAGAAGGTAGAGTAAGAACTCTCTAAACTCATCTGCTTCCTGCTCTTACTTTTTAATTTTTTCCTGTGGCTTCCCTGAGCTCCTATATCCTTACGACAAATTCTACTTAAAAAAAATTTTTTTTCTGCTTTTTCTCCCCAAATCCCCCCAGTACATAGTTGTATATTTTAGTGGTGGGTCCTTCCAGTTGTGGCATGCAGGATGCTGCCTCAACATGGCCTGATGAGCAGTGCCATGTCCGCACCCAGGATCCAACTGGTGAAACCCCGGGCTGCCGAAGCAGAGTGCACGAACTTAACCACTCGGCCACGGGGCCAGCCCGCCCCCCAAATTTTTTTAAATTATTTATTTTTAAGTTAATTTTTTTGCTTACAGTAGCTCAAGTTGGTTTGTTACTATGATTCTGCAGCAAGAGTCTGAACCAGTACACCTCATATCATTCATTTTATGTGAGGTACTCTATAAGCCAGTCACTTTAGTTACAGTATTTTAAGAGGTTCATTAAAAAAAAAATACTGGCTGAGAGTGTGGAGAAAGGGGAATAGAAACTATAAATGCATCACATTTTATGGAATACCTATATTTTTATAGAGTACATGTTTTGCAGTGTGACAAAGTGCAAATGGTCCAGATCAGGGAGACTCTTTTAATCTCAGCTGTGCCTCTGACAAGATTTCTGACTTCTGAAAGGTAACTAGCTCCTTCGAGTTTTAATTTTCTCATTTGTAAAATGGAGGCAATAAAACCTGCCTTAGTCAAGTTAGTATGAGGAACGAATGAAAGCATTCATTCATTCATTCCACCATTCCACAAAGATCTATTGAGCATCTATCATATGCCAAATATTATGCTGGGTGCTTGGAATAATCAGTGAACATGTCATTTTAATGAAGATGAGTAAACAGAAAATAAACAATAAACATGATGAAGGAATAAAGTACAGAGTATTTTAGAAAGTGAAACAAGCTATAGATGTGGGAAAAATAGACCAAGTTAAGGAGGATCAGAAGAGTACGGGTTGGAGGATGTGGGGATGTGAGGGACCTCACTAAGAAAGTGAGATGTGACCAAAAACTTGAAAGATGTGAGAGAGTCAGTCACATGAAGAGAAGAATGTTCCAGGCACGGGGAATTACCATGGTTAATAAGGTCCTAAGGGGGCATATGCCTGGTTGTTCTTGAAATCGCAAGGTAGTCAGTGGGGATGGAGTGACGTGAGGAAGGAGGAGATGAGTAGAAGTGAAAATGATGGGGCGGTGAGGGGAGATGGAGGGAGGAGGGATGGATCAAAGTGGCTCAAGGCTTTTTGGGTTTTACTCCGAGAGTGAGATGGGGGCCATCACAGGCGTTTGAGCTCAGAATTGACATGGCTTATGTTTCAACAGGCTCACCCTGACTGCTGGTTGGGAATAGACCATAGGAGAGGTCAGGATGGAGGCAAGTGGAAGGCTTGCCTTCCTGGAGAGAGGCGATATTGGCTCAGACTCAGATGGTGCTGATGAGGGGAGGTAAGATCCAGGCTGGGCTTACTTTGAAGTGAGAGTCAACAGGATCTCCTGATGGATTGGGTGGAGAGGGTTAATAAGAGGGAGACAAGAATGACCCCAAGTTTCTAGTCTAAGCAGCTGGAAGAGTGCACTTGCCATCAGTTGACATGAGAAAGGCTGTGGTTAGAGCAGCCACAGGGGAAAGATGATGAGCTCAGTTTGGCCATATTAATTTTGAGACGTCAGTGCCAAGTGGGCTTGTCACGTAAGTGGTTGGAGATATAATACTGGAATGTGGGAGAGAAGTCTGGGCTAGACTGCATTAAAAGTTTCCAGAAGACTTTCTGGTCTAGCATTGGTAACTGGTGGTATTCTTAATTTTACCTACACAGATGATGATGTAAGAGTTAATCAAAATAAAACATGTAAAGCACATACTGGCACATAAGAGGAACCCAACAATTTTAATTCCCTTCGGTTTCCTGCCTGTATTTTTAAACATATATTTCTCTTTCTCTACTGACACTATCGTAAGATTAAGTCTATTTGTCTGTGAAAAAAATCAATTTTTTCACAAGACATAATAATAAATGTAAGACTTTACATTTTGGGAGCCCTTTTTAAAATTTAGCCAAAATAATCTCCTGATAAAATATTAATAGTCGTACTCAATAAATCACCAAAAAGAACTTTCAGGTAACAAGGTAAATTCTGGTTTGGGCACAAGCTGTAAGATCTAAAGAAGAAATGAAAACAGAACTGAAATAAATCCATGGATCTAAAAAGTCATTCAACTTCTCTTAAATCTCCCTTGATTTTTAGCAACGATCAATAGTCCTTCTGGATAAAAGAGATGCAGAAACGTGGGAAAGATGATCATTCAAACTATAGATAAATCAATGCAGTGTATAGCTGAGGAAGCATATTTGCTTGAAGGCACAGCTGGGAGCTCCGGAAATTCTGGAAAGAATTCTCTAAAGTCTACAATTATATCTTTAAAATTGGTTTCTTGATTTATAAATGCCTTTTCAACTGGACAAATTTTAAACTAGAAACTATCTAAGTTTGAACTCTGTTTTATAGATGAGGTTAATGAGGACTAGAGTGATGAAACGGCTTGTCTGAGGTCACAGCTGGCCAAGAGTAAATCCAGGACTAGACCCGATGCCTCCTAACTCTCAGTATAGCTGTCTTTCCACTCAAATAGTTTCTCTTAAGTTTTTTCACCCAATTACCTCTTTAACCTAATAAGCAGCATCATTTCTTTGAACCTCATGTTTTACCCTAAAATCTTACTCAAATTTTATTATCTATAAAACATTGTGTTCGAAGACAACATTACATTATCTGCCTCCTGATCCCCTCACCCCTGCAGGTCTTGGGGTAAGAATCAGTTTCAGAATGATATCTGCATTTATTCTGTGACTTCCCAAACATCTGAGACAGCATCAGATGGCAGAAAAAAAAGGAGGACTAGCCAGTTTCCACTTCCTTTGCCAACCACTTTGCTAACTGATTCCTCATTTGTATAAGAAATTTCAAGACAGGGATGGTTGCATGGGTGTGCAACCTGGGCAGCTGCACAGGGCTTCATGCTCAGCACAACCCTGTGCTTTGTTTAACGCTTTTACTTTTGAACCAGTGTTTTACAGGTGAAGTCCAATGGGATACACCAGCATGTGGGTGAGCAGTGGGTATCTGCACAATATGATGTCCCCAGCCATTCCGTACTGCCTCCTCCACATACAGTGTGTGCAGTGGTGAATTCTGGTGGACCCACGATTCCTGGGAGTTTAGAGGGATTCAGCGGGAGAGCAAGGTTAAGTATGCTATGTCTGTGACTGAGTAAGTGGGGAAGCCGACAGTTCCAAGAGGTCATGCTTTCCATTGGAACTAGAAGTTGCTTCAAACTTAATGAGAAGGGAATAGTGTTGTAAGAAACACAGATGACCAAGAAACCCTATCATATCTTTTATTTTTTGCATTTCCCCACCTGTATTAGCCCGTATTAGCCCACTACTTATGCCAAAAATGATGACATAGAAAGAAAAAGGGCAGTCCATGGATCTTTTTCTTGCAGTCCTTCTTACTCACCAGGAAGCCAAAGAGAAAGGGTGTTGGTCAAATGCGCATGTGTCAAGAAGTGAAATAAAAGCCGTAGAGTAACTTTTGTGTAGTTTGCACTGTTCTGGCAAGCGCATAAGTATGATCCATTAAATACAAATTGTGTAATTTTGGTGATTCTGCATGCTTATATTTGCATTGCACAATATAAAGATGAATGGTAAAATTCATGTTAATAATATAAACTTCTGTTTTTCTTTACTTGGAACATTAAATAGCAAATAAAAACACTGAGACAAGTTGAGAGGCAGACGGTGGAAGAAAGGAAACAGTTACGTATTTTAATACATTTAACAAGTCTTTTGTCCTGCTTTTTGAACCAGGGGCCTGCATTTTCCTTTTGCCCTGGGCCCTGCTAATTATGTAGTCGTTAACATTCACCCCGTTGTAATGAACTGTCACAGACTCTAGCAAGCACTTCGAGCATTAGGAACTTAGAGTTTAAGTACTGTTTATAGAATTTTGGAAATGGACCACCTACTTCTGAAAATCTAGTATAACTGCAAACTAAATTAATCTAATCTCGAACCTCCTAATGTCTTTTCCTTCTTTCCCAAATGACTACTTGGACACCTGACCAAAGTTCCTAATTGGAGCCAACCCACCTGAGACATCCCTCAGTTGTTGATTTACTTTCTAATTTAATTTCATTTTAATCTTCCATTTGAAGCTCCATTGCCTTCAAGGTCAAACCCTCAGTTGGAGAAGAGAGAAAAGTCAGTGATAAAAGTGATTTACTTTAAGATGTGAAAAATGGAGATACCTGACACTTTTGAGGAATATTTACATTTTAAAGAAGCACTTACTGGTTAAGTCTAAATGACCGTAATGTCTAAGAAACAGTGCTTCTAAGGAAGGAAAAATCCTACCACTCTCTGTTGAGAAGGCCCTTTACTCCAAACCACTTGAAAGAATGGGTTGTAGCCTATTTCTGAACAACGGTACATAATTTTTGAAAAATGAAGTAATGTGTGCTCAGACATAAATCAACATTTTTCTAAGCAACTGAAAAGGGCTTCACAATCATGAAATATCTAGGCTTATTTCATGTCTTTTTAAAGCTCACCAAAAAGAAACGTACTTTAAAGTGTGGAGCGCTACTTGGAAACTTAGCCTCCATTTTATTGTCTTTCTTTATTTGACCTGTGTTCTTTCCTTCCAGTTCTTAGAGCTCAGTCTGTCTGTGGCAGCTCTGCAGCTTCAGGAGTGTTGTCTATTGGTTTGACATGCTTTCAACTCCACCTGTGTATGATTTAAGTGAAGTTGTTTTAATCTACTTGTTTATGGGCAAAGACAAAAAAAAGTTGTTGTTTCAATGTAAGAATGAAGTAAGTTGCATCAGGATGTCATCGTCTCATCTGTTGTTGATAAGAACTCAGTAGCCCAGCTGTTGAGGTGCCCCACTGGGGGCTTGTCAATAAGAACACATGGAGAAGCAGCTGTGGCAAGGGGACATTTAGACTGTAAATACCCAGAGTGTGTGAGAATATCTGAGAATTTTGGTCTGGGCAAGGCACTCTTTGCTGACGGAAATAAACTGTCCGAAGACCTTGGGGCACTGGCGCCTACCTTGGTATGGGCAACTCCCTTATTGGTAGTGATGACAAACTGCGCGGTGGCCCCATGAAGGAGATCAGCCTCCTCACCAGCCCCGGTGCCATCGTCCCCTAGCAACATGCCCTAGCAACGAGGGACTTTTACTTTGCGTTGGCTGCTGGAAGTCAGCTCTTAGTTGGTCAAGCCATCTTTCTGAGTACCTCTTCATATAAAAAAGTACACTTTGAACTAAATTTGGACTTTATTCCTTTCGTCTCCCCTTGCCTGGAACAACAGTGTGATTAATGCATCGTTGGTTTGGAGTATGTTGTTATTTCTTTATTGGCTTATTAAGAGAATTCTCTTGTATGCTACTGTCTTGTGAAACTGTTATAAATCCCACACTGAAACTGTGTTAAATAAATATTGGCAAAGATAGTCTCAGAGCACAATTTTGCCCCCCAAAACAAAACAAGGAGTCCAGCTAACGGACTGTCTGTGCTGAAATTGTAAGGTACTGCCCCCTGGGCTCCCTGGAGAACAGAAGGTGTGCAGTGACTCAGTGTGCTATCACAGCTGTTGCCCTGTTACAAAAAGATTAATAATCGATTCACAACTTCTACAGCACTACTTAGCAATACCTTTTAATCCATGTGACAGAAGACTAAAAGACCTTCTCCTTAGGGCAGATTTCTGGTTTAAAAAGAAGGTTCATCACCCACAAATAAACTGGAGACTCTGATATTTATTGCCAGTGACTTAACTTGGAATTCTCAATTGTCTTGCATTTGCACGGCCTGTCTTTCCTAAAATCTCAAGGTTTAATATGTTTACAAGTAGTTTTCTAAAAAACAGAAAAAACACAAAACTCCACTGGACTATCATAATCTATTTGGCCCTGCTGAATTCCCATTGCTTTCTCCTCGTTCACTGGGCTGACAATCTTTCATATCTCTTTCAATTTTTCTCCCTCTGGATGAACTTAATGGAATATAACAAAAAGAGCTACATTTGTTGAGTGCTTACTACATGCCAGGCATTGTTCTAAGCACGTTAAATGGATTGCTTCACCTAAAATTCACAATAACCCCGTGAGGTAGGTGCTATTATTATCACCATTTTACAGATGGGGACACTGAGATGCAGAGATATTAAGAAACTGACCGACTTATCACAGCTGCTCAGTAGAGGTGCCACGAGACAGACCTAGGCAGACGGTCTGCTCTCAGCCATGCGCTCAGCCGCTCTTTCACCTCAGTGTTTGCCTCAAGCCAAACATACAGATTTATTTCTCATGAACTCATTTTCATCCATCTATCTAATTCCTTTATATCAGCTTGGCTGTAAGGCTTTCAAAGCTTACCGTGTCCCAGGAACTTTAAATAAATTATTTCATTGAGATATTATCATTATTCCATTTAACAGATGCCAAAATTGAAGCATAATGATCAAATTCCTTGGCAAGAGTCTCAATTAGAAATTTTTGGAGCTAGGATTTAAATCTAGTTCTTTTTATCATTATGTTACATTTCACTCTTCTGTGTCAGATTCAGTTTTCCTTATTCTTAAAAATCAATTTCCCATGCCAAAGTATAGAAAAGCTTTATTATTACTATTTTTTTTTATCAAGTTGATGATTAGTTCAATTGTTAGAGCCAAATTTTTAGTAGCTGGAGACCAAAGTCTTAGTTCCAACGCGGATATGCCAGTTGGCAACACTGGTTCTATGGTCACAAACTGTCACTTTGTTTGCAGCCAGCCACTTCCCAAGTGCAAGTTGCTGATCTTCAATCCGTGGATTACGCAGTTTCAAAGGTGGACTCAATTTATCATTCATCAAATCTAATTTCTTCATTTCATAGATAAGAAAGACACAGAGAGATCAGGTGGCATATCTGAGATCACACAGCAAATTAGTAGCAGAGCTGAAACAATAATTCAGATTTCCTGACACTAAGTCTGAGGTCTCCATCCAATACAACAAAGGCAGCCTATACTGGCTATTTTTCACAGGGTCTTAAAAAGCATATTTACACATTCAACAAATATTGAGTGGTTACCATGTACAGACACTATTCTAGGTGTTGGGAACAGGGTGGTAAACAAAAAAGAAAAATTTCTGCCCTCATGTAGCTTTACAACCTGGCACTTCAATGGTAAATTGTACTGAATTTTTAAATTATAAAATGTTATGTGAATTTAAGTTACTTTGAATTTAATCACTGGTAAAAAAAAAAAGTGATTGTTTAAGAGACACTGGCTTGAAATATGGATGATCCAAAGCTATAATGCCTCATAGACAGAAAAGCTTATTATTCTATCTACTATTTTGTACATATAATCAAAGCCCAGTCATTGCACATAAATAGGGGTAGTGTGGGTTCTGTGGTAACAAGGGAGAGATGCAGAAGATAGGGTCGCTGCTCTCAAGGAGCTTCAGGATGAAGTATGAAGCACGTAGCTTAGAGGAGAACGTTGCCCCCCAAATTAAACTTCTTTAAGCAAATTCTATAACATTTAAAAATTATCTTTTACTCTGCAACAATCAAAAATCATTCTCTACAGCTGCTGAGAATTACAACTATAATTAAGTGAATAATCTGAAATCCCAAAGCCTCAGTGAAATTTTCTGAAATTGATTTATTTAAAGTCTTTTTAAATGAGGCATACCTTATTTTGCATCAACTTTTCCAGTGGCAGAGAAATAACAATAATAAAATGTAAATTTGCCTGTAGACCAGTATACAACCTCTTATTATTGCCAATAATTTTTATAATGAAGTGACAAAATTAAGCTTTTGGTCACAAAGGCTGGCTGCATCTGCTATTAGTCTGAATAGAAACAGCCACCCTAAAGCTATTTATTTCATAATGGAAAATAAAAAGCAGTGAAGTTTAAAGTACTATACTAAGCCTATGTTTTAATTATAATATTCTGTAACGTCGATACACACCATTATCTACAACAAACAGGGTCTTAAAAAATATAATATATTTTGAGCTGATCACAAACTATGCTTTAGTGTCTTCCAAAATATTAAATGCTTCGGTCTGACTCTCCTGCTTAATAAGTATGTTGCGTAGATGTGGCTGATAGCATGTTCCCTGAAGACTGCCATGTTCCTTGAAGACTGCCACTGAGGGAGACCACTGAAACATTTCACCTAAAGTCCAGCAATAATAGAAAGACAAGAGAACCCAAAATGTAACTTATTGTTACAAATCCATAACCATCTTCATTCATAAACTTGCACCGGAGCTGAACTGCTGAAGATGTACCTCCTAACGGGTATATACCCAATATTCAGAAGTGTATTTTCACCTACCACGAATGCCTTATTCACTACTTTTCAGGGGTAAATATTCAAGAATTCACATTCAGAAAATATCCTGAATGGCAACTCTTGGAGAAAAATCTAAAAGGTTAGCAATTAGTTGAACTACCTTTTATTATTCAGATCTGCATTCCTCATGGTGCCTTTAGAAGTCAGAGTCAGGAAAACACGTTTCATGGGGCAAGGTTAGCTAATCTATGTGAAAGCACACTGTCAACCGTAGAGGACCCAAATAATGCAGTTTGTCGTAACTCAATTTCTTTGGTTCCCTCATGGTTACATTGGGCAGCAGATTCAGTAGAAGTAAATTGTGCATATACTTCCCATTGTCCATGCCGTCACAATAAAACGTTGGCTAAAATACAGGGCACTAATGCTAATTTTTATGGTAATTAGGTGACATAATCTATTCCAGAGGCAAAAGCAGCGAATAGGAAGAAAGGGAGCCTCTTTTTATTTTCTTTACCCCCAGCATGATGGAAAGTGGGTAGGGCCAATGCTACAAAATGCTGTGAAAGGCACTCATTTTGTGTTCAGCACTTTTCTGCGTCCTTTTTCTGTACACTTCTTTCCAATTTAGTATCTTTTTTTCAGATACTGTTTTGCAAGTTTCTCTTCATTAAAACTCTAATACCTAACAACTGGTCCAGCCCAGAAAGCCTCTTTGTCCCTGCAGACCCAAGACACTCCTCTCTCACTGAGAGGCACCCAGAGGCCTGGCTGTCAACATCCCATTCAGCTCCCTCAGGCAGCACCAGCAGGGGCCAGTGAAACCCCCAGCAGCACCAGATTAACCCAGCAGACAAACCAACAATGGAAAGACATTGAAAACTAAACTGCCATTGGAATCACAGCCCACAAAAGTAGGCCACAACTTGCATCCTACACTTAAATGGTGTGACCACCTACTACAATAAAAGATTTGAATAGCACCCAAGGTCTCCTAACTTAAGACAAATTGTCCAGGATATAATTAAAAACCACCTGTTGTACCAAACATCAAGAAAAATCACAACTTAAATGAGAAAGGACAATCAACTGATGCCAAGATTGAAATGAGTCAGATGGCTGAATTATCTGAGAAGGATTTTAAACAACCATCATATAACTGTTTCAACAATCAATTACAAATTCTTTTTGAACATATGAAAATATAGAAACTTTTAGCAAAGAAATAGAAATTACAAAAAAGAATCAAATGTAAATTAATAGAACTAAAAATACAATAACAGAAATAATAATAAAAGAAAACAACTTGGTGGATAGACTCAAAAGAAGAGTGAAGACAGAGGACAGATCAATTGAAATCACACAACCTGAACACAGGGAGAAACTGGAATATTTCAAAAATGAATAGAAACTTTAGGGGTGTATAGGACAATAATAAAAGATTCAACATTCATTTCTTCAGAGTCCCAGAAGGAGAGGAGAAAGAGAGTGGGCCTCAAAGAATATTCAAAGAAATTGTGGCTGAACACTTCCCAAATTTGGTAAAATAACATATTCACAGGTTTAAGGAGCTGAGAAAACTCCAAAAAGGAATATGCACTCAAAAAATATGCACCAAGACACGTTATAATTAAATTTTTGAAAAATGAAAGACAAAGAAAATATCTGAAGTCAGCCAGAGAGAAATAAGCATTTCTATAAGGCAACACCAATTTGAATAACAGCAGATTTCTCATTTGGAACCATGAAGGTCAGAAAGAAGGAGCAAAACATTTTTCAAATGATGAAAGAAAAGAACTGTCAATTGTGAATTCTATATTCAGAAAAACTATCTTTCAGGAAGGAAGAGGAAATTAAGATATTCTTATACAAAGAAAAATTAAGAGTTTGTCAGTAGTAAACCTAACCTTAAAGGCCAGCTAAAGGATGTTCTTCAAAGAGAAAGGAAATGATAAAAGAAAGAACCTTGGAGCATAAGAAAGACAGCAACAAGGAAAACAGCAGAAAGACAGGCATACACAATACTTTTACTTATGAGCTTCATAAATCATATTTGATGATTGGAAAAAGTTAGAATGCAATCTAACACTCAAGATAATGATATCTATAAGTGTGGAAGGTAAAGAGACATAAACAGAGTGAGGTTTCCATACTTAAAAGTGGTAAACTGTTCGTACCAGTAGACTGTGATAAGTCACATATGTAATACCCAGAGCAACCACTGTGAAAACTATGCAAAGAGACATACTCAAAACTACCATAGAGAAAATGTTTTCAAATCATATATCGGATAAGGGATTAATATCCAGAACGTGAAGAGAACTCCCACAACTCAACAACAATGACAAAAAAAAAACAATCCAATTAAAAAATGGGCAAAGGATTTGAGTAGACATTTCTCCAAAGAATATATACAAATGGCCAATAAGCACATGAAAAGATGATCAGCAATACTAATTATTAAAGAAATGCAAATCAAAACCACAGTGAGATATCACTTCACATCCATTAGGTTGGCCATTATAAAAAAACAAAACGGAAAATAACAAATGTTGATGATGTGGAGAAATTGGAACTATTGTGCATTATTGGTGCGATTCAACAGCAAAAAAACAATCAAACTAAAAATGGGCAGAGGAACTGAGCAGACATACAAATGGCCAACATGTACATGAAAAGGTGCTCAACATCACTAATTATCAGAGAAATGCAAATGAAAACTACAAAGAGATATCACCTCACACCTGTTAGAATGGCAATCATTAAAAATACAAGAAATAACAAGTGTTGGTGAGGATGAGGAGAAAAGAGAACCCTTGTGCACTGTTGGTGGAAATGTAAATTGGTGCAGTTAGTATGGAAAACAGTACGGAGGTTCCTCAAAAAATTAAACACAGAATTTACATATGATCTGGCAATCCCACGTCTGGGTATATATCCAAAGAAATGAAATCACACCTGCACTTCCATAGTTCATTGCAGCATTATCCACAATAGCCAAAATATGGAAATAAGCTAAGTGTTTGCTAATTCATGAATTGATAAAGAAGGTGTGTATATAGATACAATGGAATATTATTCTGCCATAAGAAAGAAGGAAATCCTACCATTTTCAACAACACAAATAAACCTTGAGGGCATTATGCTAAATGAAATCAGACAGAAAGACAAATACCATATGATCTCACTTATCTGTGGAATTAAAAGAAACGAAGTCACATGAATGGACCTTGAGGACATTATGCTTTGAATGTGACATACATCAGACAGAAATAAGTGAAATAAGTCAGACAGAGAAAGACAAATACTGCATGGTACCTCTTATACGTGGAATCTAAAAAAATGAACTCATAGAAACAGAAAGTAGATTGGTGGTTACTAGGGACTGGCCGGGTGGAGGAAATCGGGAGATGTCAGTCAAAGAGTACAAATTTCCAGTTATAAGATGAATAGGTTCTGGGGATCTAATTTACAGCATGGTTATTATAGTTAACAATACTATAACGCATAATTGAAAGCTGCTAAGAGAGTAGATCTTAAATGTACTCATCACAAAAAAACAAATGCTAACCATGTGACGTGATGGAGGTATAAGCTAACTCTATGGTGGTAATCATTTTGTAGTATATAAATGTATCAAATCAACATATTGTACACCTTAAATTTACACCATGATACATGTCAATCGTATCTCAATAAAGCTGGAAGTAAAATAAGATAGTTCAGCTGCTGTAGAAAACTTTATGGCACTTCCTCAAAAAACTAAACAGAATTACTGTATGATCCAGCAAAATTCCACTTCTGGGGGCTGGCCCCGTGGCCGAGTGGTTAGGTTTGCGTGCTCCGCTGCAGGCGGCCCAGTGTTTCGCTGGTTCGAATCCTGGGCGCCGACATGGCACTGCTCATCAAACCATGCTGAGGCAGCGTCCCACATGCCACAACTAGAAGGACCCACAACGAAGAATGTACAACTATGTACCGGGGGGCTTTGGGGAGAAAAAGGAAAAAATAAAATCTTTAAAAAAAAAAAATTCCACTTCTGGTACATATCCAAAAGAATTGAGAGTAGGGACTCAAACAGAAATTTGCACACCCATGTTCACAGCACCATTATTCACAATAGCCAAAAGGTAGAAACAACCCAAATGTCCACTGACAGATGAATGAATAAACAAAATGTGGTATATGTGTACAATGGAATATTTATTCAGCCTTATGAAACGCTGATGCGTGCTATAACATGGATAAACTTAGAAGACATTATATTAAGTGAAATAAGCCAGACACAAACCAACAAATATTGCATGATTCCACGTATACGAGGTTCCTAGAATAAGCAAATTCATAGAGAAAGAAAGCAGAATAGTGGTTCCCCGGGGCAGGGAGCAGGTGGGATGGAGTAATTGTTTAATGGACACAGAGTTTCAGTTTGGGATGATGAAAAAGTTCTGGAGATAATAGTGCTGATAGTTGACAACAGTATGGATGTACTCGATGCCACTGAATTATATATACTCAAAAATGGTTAAAATGGTAAATTTATGTTATGTATATTTTACCAAAATAAAAAAAAAGCATTATAAGTAAATTAAGATAGACTCCTAAAAACTGTTCAAGTAACACACAGAAAGGCAAGAAAAGAGAAAGAGAAGAACAAGAACCAGAAGAAACAAGCAGAAAACATATAATGAAATGGCCAACGTATGCACTAATATTTCAATAATTACCTTAAATATAAACAGTCTAAATACGCCAATTAAAAATTGACATGAGTGAATGAAAATATGACTCAACTATATGAAGTTTACAAGAAACTGACTTGAAATACAGAAAATTCTGTTTGTTTCAAACAGAAACAAATAGACCACACAGAAATTAATTTAAAAAAATAGATGTGGTTATACTGATAGATAAAGAAGTCTTCAGACCAAGGAAAATTACTAGAGAAAAGAGGGACTTAACACAATGATATGAGGATCGATAGGGTAGGAAGACATAACAATCCTAATCCTAAATGTGTACATAACAAATGGAGCGTCAATAGAAACTGACAGAGCTGCAAAGAGAAATAGAAAAATCCACAATTATAGTTGGGACTTCAACACCCTATTCTTAAAAATGGACAG
Source organism: Equus quagga (assembly GCF_021613505.1). Classification (NCBI taxonomy): domain Eukaryota; kingdom Metazoa; phylum Chordata; class Mammalia; order Perissodactyla; family Equidae; genus Equus; species Equus quagga. The sequence continues at coordinate 49,734,042 of NC_060275.1, read as the reverse complement.
AACTACTAGACAGAAATTCAGCAAAGATATAGAAGATCTGAACAACACCAATCAACTCACAGAATCTCATCAACAAATGCGGAACATGACACCCAACAACAGAAGAGTACACATTTTTTCCAAACACCCATGGAACTTCACCAAAATAGACCAGATCCTCAGCCAAAAAACAAACCTCAACCAAAAGAAAGTATTAAAATCATACATAATGTGTTCTGTGACCATGACGGAATCAAACTAGAAATTGGTAACAGAAAGCTAACGAGAAAATTTCTACGTATGTAGATATTATACCACAGACCTCTCAATAATCCATTAGTCCAAAAAGCAGGTCTTAAAGAAAATTTTATAAAATACACGGACTGAAGGGAAAGTAAACTCAAAATACATAGGGTGCAGTTGAAGCAGTGCGGAGAAATTTATAGCATTAGAAATGAGGAAAGGGCTCAAATCAATAGTCTAAGTTCCTACTGCAAGACGCTGGAAAAGAATGACCAAAATAAACCCAAAGCAGCAATGAAGTCAGTGAAATAGAAATCTGCTGTTTTGGGAAAAATAAACAAAATTGATAAAGCTTTAACAAGACTGACAAAAATAAAATGAGAGAAAATGCACATCAGCAATCTCAGAAATGAAATAAGGGATATCATGAGAGATCCTGCAACTGTTATAACATAATAAGGGAGCATTACAAAAAACTTTATGGTCAAAAGTTTGACATCTTAGAAGAAAGGGAGCAATTCCTCAAAAACCATAAACTACCAAAACTCAACCAAGATATGATAGATAATTTGAATAGCCCTGTAACTATCAAAGAAATTAAATTCATAATTTAAAACTACTGAGAAAGAAATTTCCAAACCCAGATGGTGTCACTGGAGAATTATACCAAACATTTAAAGAATTTACCGATCTTCAGAATCTGTTCCAGAAGAAAGATGAGGAAGGAACAATTCCCAACTCATTTTATGATACCAAAACCAGACAAGGAAAATACAAAATAATAAAACTACAAACCAATTTCCCCCATGAACTTAAATGTAAAAGTCCTCAACAAAACACTAGTAAATTGAATCCAACAATGTATGAGCAGAACTATACTCCATGACCAATTGTTCAAGGTTGGTTCAACATTCCAACATCAGTCAATGTAGCCCAAACTATGAAAAAGCTAAAGAAAAAATGTCACGTGATCATATCAATTGATGCAGAAGAAACATTTGACAAAATCAAACATACATTTATGATGACTCTTAGCAAGCTAAGACTAGAGGGAAATTACCTCAACTTGATAAAGAGCATTTAGAAAAAAAATCTACAGCTAATAACATACTTAAATATCATATTTTCCCCTGAGATTAGAACATGTCAAGGATGTGTGCTTTCACCACTCTTTATTAAACATAGTATTGGAAGTTTTAGCCACCCCATTAAGGCAGGAAAAAGAAACAAACAGTATAAAGATTGGGAAAGAAGAAATAAAATTATCTCTATGTGGAGATGGCATGATTGTCTATATAGAAAGTCCCAAGTGATCTACAAAAAATCTCCTAGAACTAATAAGTAATTTCGGCAATTTTGCAGGATACAACATCAACACACAAAGACCAGTTACATTTCTATATGCTAACAATGAACATGTGGAAACAAATTAAAAACACAATGCCATTTAAAACTGCTGCAAAGAAAATGAAATACTTAGGTAAACAATTAAGATAGCATTTATAGGAGCCAGCCCTGTAGCCTGGTGGTTAACTGGCATGCTCCACTTCAGTGTCCTGGGTTTGGTTCCCATGCTCAGTCCTGTACCACTTGTCAGCAGCTACGCTGTGGCAGCGATCCACACACAAAATAGAGGAAGATTGGCACAGATGTTAGCGCAGGGCAAATATTCCTCAGCAAAGGAAAAAAAAAAAAAAGGAAGAAAGCATGTACAGAATCTACATGTTGAAAATGACAAAATATTGATGAAGATATCAAAGAAGATCAAAATAAATGGAGATACACATTCATGGATTGGAAGACTCAAGATAGTAAAGATGTCAATTCTCCTCAAATTGATCTACAGGCTTAATGCAATTCCTATCAAAATCTTGGCAAGGTCTTTTATAGACACAGAGAAGCTTTTTCTAAAATGTATATGAAGAGCAACAAATCCCGGAATACTAACATAATTGTGACAGAAGAATAAAAATTAGAAATCTACTAACATTAAGGCTTAATATATACCTGCAGTAAAGACAGTGTGGTATTGGTGGAGGTATAAACAATTCTATGGAACAGAATAAAGAATTCAAAAACAGACCCACACAAATATACTCAACTGGTTTTTAATGAAGATGCTAACGCAATTCAACAGAGGAAGGGCTAGCCTTTCAACAAATAGCGCTTGGGGCAATTGGACATCCATGGGTAAAACAATCAACCTCAACCTCAATCTCACACCTTACATAAAATTTAACTTAGCATGGATCATAAACTCAAACATAAAATGTAAAACTATAAAACTTTCAGAAAAAGAAACAGAAAAAATTCTTTGGGATCTAGGACTAAACAGAGTTTTCAGATTCGACACTAAAAGTATGATCCATAAAGGAAAAAATTGACAAATTGACTTGATCAAAATTAAAATCTGTTGCTCTGTGAACATCCATGTCAAGAGGATGAAAAGCTACAGAGTAGGAGAAAATATTTGCAAATCACATATCCAACAAAGGACTAGTATCTAGAATAAAGAACTCTCAAATTCAACAGTAATAAAACAAACAATTAAATAAGAAAATGTGCACAAGCCTTGAGTAGACATTTCACCAAAGAGGATATACAGATGGCAAATAAGTACATAAAAAGGTGTTCAACATCACTGGCCAGAGAAATGCAAATTAAAATCATAATAGTAATACGAGAATGGCTGAAATAAACGATAATGACACCACCAAATGCCGATGAGGATGCAGAGAAATTAGATCAATTCCATATGGCTGATGAGAATTTAAAATGACATAGGGACTCTGCGAAAGAGTTTAGCAGTTTCTTCTAAAACTAAACACACCATTACAACATGACTCAGCAATTGCACATTTATTCTAGAAAAATAAAAACGTAAGTTCAGACAAAAACCCATACATATGTTTATAGCAGCTTTATTCATAATAGCCAAAACCTGGAAAAAGATCAGATGTCCAAGAGATGAATAGTTAAACATACATACAATGGAATGCTACTCTTCAATAAAAGGAATGAACTACTAATACAAGCCACAACTTGAATGAATCTATAGGGAATTGTGTGAATGAAAAAAGCCAATCCTAAAAACTTACATACCACTTACAAATTATTCCACTTATATAACATTTTTGAAATGACAAAATTATTGAGACAGAGAACAGATTAGGGTTGTCATTAGGGATGGGGCAGACGTGGGAGGGTCGGGGTGGGTAAGGGAGAGGGGCGCTGCTGGAGGGAGGTGGGTGTGTCTATAGAAGGGTCACATGAGGTCTCCCTGTGGTGACAGGACTGTTCCACATCTTGACTGTGATGGTAGCTGTGCGAACCTAAGTAAATGTGATCAAATTGTGTAGAACTAAGTACACAAATATACATAGCCCCAAATAAATACAAGTAAAACTGTGGAAATCTTAAGACTGGCAGATTTTGTCAATACTAATCTTCTGGTTGTGATATTATACTATAGTTTTCCAAAGTGTTACCAATGAAGGAAACTGGGTAAAATGTGCATGGTATCTCTGTATTATTTCTTAAAACTGTATGTGAATCTACAATGATCTCAGTAAGATTTTCAATTAAAATCATTAAGCTTAGTTTAAATTTAAGGTTCAATGAATCATAATATTCATGAAAGATGACATAGAACAATTATTATTTCCAAAACAGTATGTACTAAGTTCCTCATAGAGTTCTTTTATGTTTGTGATTTGCATTTTAATTGCTTTCTTGAATAATAATTTTGTATTCTAGAAAATATATATAACATAAAATTACCATTTCGATGATGTTTAAATGTATAATTCATTCACATTAAGTACATTCACAATGTTGTACAACCATTACCACTATTCATTTCCAGAACATCCTCTCATCCCAAACAGAAATTCTGTACCCATTAAACCATAGCTCCACATTTCTCAGTCTTTGGTAACTACAATTTTACTTTTGTCTCTATGAATTTGCCTGTTTTAGAAACTTTGTATAACTGGAAACACACAATATTCATCCTCTTCTGTCTGGTTTATTTTATTAGCATAATGTTTTCAAGGGTCATCCATGTTGTAGCATGTATCAGAATTCCATTCCCTTTTCAGGCAGAACGCTATTCCTATGCATGGATAAATTCCATTTTGTTTATCCACTTATCTGTTCACAGACACATGGGCTGCTTCTACCTTTGGGCTATTGTGAATAATGCTATGAACATTGCTGTACAAATATCCGTTCGAGTCCCTGTTTTCAACGTTTTTGGGTATATGCCTAGAATGGAATTGCCTGGTTATATGGTAATTCTATGTTTAACTCTTTTCCATAGTGACCACACCATTTAAAGTCTCACCAGCAACACATGAGAGTTCCAGTTTCTCCTATCCTCACCAACACTTGTTGTATTTTGGGGCTTTTTTGTGTATGTGTGGTTGTCTTTCATATATATATATATATATAACAGCCAACTTAATGGGTGTAAAGTGGTATCTTGTTGTTTTGATGTGCATTTTCCTCATGTGGATAATAATTTTAAAAAGACACATTTATTTAAGTGTAAAAAGAATACAATGTGTTCCACCATTTATAACCAGGAAAATAAAGTACTTTGAATCTTAGGGAATAAATGTTCATATATCAGCTGCACTCAAGAAAGATAACTTCACAAAATATATATGGGGAAAATTAAAAGTATCTATTGTTGTTGCAGTTATCATGAACACATACTATTTATTGTGAATATATTTTTTAAAAATTCCAGTTTCCTCAATGCCTGAGCTTAGCTCTCAAAGGAAAGTTTCATGTTTCCCTGAAGAGTTAACTAAAGCTCCGTTTGCTGAACTCCCAGGTGTATGTTCATTTCAAAATGCTATTAGTCAAAATAAATGCCTCCTTAACATTTCCCCTGTATGAATTATGCCATACTTAGATGGCCAAGCACTGAGTCTATTCTAGTCCTTGCTCTTCCTCTATAGCTGTGTCACTGTAAACCAGTCACTTAACCCTTTACAAGACTCAGTTGTCTTAGGTGAAGAGAACTTGTGCTTAGTAATCAGAGCCTAAGACAAGTCCTCACTCCATCACTCATAGTCAAACTCTTAGCATCTCAGGGTTCTTACCTGTAAAATGTAAAAATAATCCACTCACTGCAGCTCACACTGATCCCTGTCAGAATTCAGTGAGGCACTGCCAGAGGCAAGGGCACAGACAGACTGTTGGGGACCACTGTGGAGGTCTGGGGATCAGGGATAATGGTTTAGGGCAGGTTGATGGCCAGGGAGAAGGGAAGACACGGTAAGATTCTGCACGTATTTTCAAGGCAAAGCCAATAGGATTTGCTGTTTGATTGAATGTTGGTCATGAAAAAGGAGAGTTGAAAAAGACTCCAAGGTTTGGGGCCTTCGAAATGGGAACGATGGAGTTCCATTTACTTTGACGAAGAAGACTGAGGTTGAAAAAGTTTTGGGTGTTAGAGAAGCTCAAGTGTTAGGTTTGGACATGTTAAGTTTATAAAATGTCTACTAGACACGCAAATAAGTATAGTGAGTAAGCGGCTTGATTTGTGCTTTGAGAAAATTCTTGGAGACGAGTGAGACTGGACACAGGGACTAGACGGAAGCTACTGGTATAGTCTCAATAAGTCTGGACCAGAAATAATGCAAAGGCAGCAGGGATTGAATGAGGATAGGATGAAAGGAGTTGAACAGAACTTGATAATCAACTGGAGATGAGATGAAATAGACAGGGAGGGCTCATGGATGACCCCAGGACGTCTGGCATGAGATGTTAGATAACAACTGAACAGAGTATGGGAGAAGGAGAAATTTGAGAGCAGAAAGAGGAGTTAAGCTATAGAGCAATCACCAATCAAAGTCATTCAGATACAAACTTAGATGAAGTATAGGCCCAACCATCCAGAAGCTCACTGGGAATGCAGACAATAAAATGATGACAGTAAGACTAGAGCATTGTGTGTACAAAAACTAAGGTACACATGAGAGATATGGGGTCACATCTATGAGGTAGCTACATTTGAAATGCCAGTGGGGTAATACATTAAGCAAACTGCCCGTCCCTGTTTTTTAAATCTGCAAGTGTTATTCTGCAGTGTTATATATCTCATTTACTTCAGGCCATTAAAAGCAATTTACAGAGTTAAACAAGAATAACATTACTTACCCCCCTCCCAAATGTGGTCCACAAGAAAGAATAATTCAAATTATTTTTCCAACCTTGAAATAGAATACTAGTATTCATTCAGGTTTTACATTTCTTTGTTTGTTTGCTTTTGGTGGGGGGGGGGGCTCGTGTAAGGAAGGGGGAGATGAGGACACAGCTTGAGAACAACATACGCACGCTTCTGTTCTTATTCCCTCACTGAGCTCTCTTCCTAAATATACCACAATTTTAAGGCTTAAATATGCATAAGACTATATATAGTATACCATCATGAATTGGACATGGGAATTATTCATGTTTTGAAGTCCTCTTCAGCTATTATTTTCAATCTAGAATAAAAAACACTTTTATTCAAGAACACAATATCTGTATTTATATATACATATATATCTCATTAGTCTGAAAACACCTATATAATTAATTCCTTGAAATTAATGTTAAATTGTGTTCTCTGCAACCCAGATGCATATAGAGGTTTTAATTGTTATAGACAGAAAGCGTTTTTAGGAGGGGAATTATTGAGATAAAAAACCCACTTAGCAGTTGAGAATAAACGTTTTCAGGAAATGATTCAAAGTTATTTGCTAAAATAAATTTTATTGCGGAAATGTCAAATGCACTCATAAACCTAGTTTCCAGTGTTCTATAATATTGAAGACTAAAAATGCCATAGAAATAATAATTACAATATATGGTCATTATAGGCTTCTACCTTGATTCCCCAGTATCAAGCCAACCTACTTATATCCCTTTTACAAGCCCACTTGTGAATATATATTTGGAAAAACTACAAATTCGGGTCTTGTTCTGTTTAAATAGACTAGTGACTAAGCAATCAGGGTACAGAATCTCCTAGATCTTGTTTTTCAAAGGTTATTTCTCCTGGCACTTGAGATATAGATGATCAAGAAGAAAGACAATCATTATGATAATGACTTTCTTTTTTTCTTTTCAAAGAGTTTTAAATTTTGGTTTGGCAATTGTCTGAAATATTCAATTAATGTCACCATGTTACAGAGACAAGGACAGCTCATTAGAAAGTTTATCCAATGGTAGAGAATTTTTATCAAAGATACGAACATCTTTAAAAGCAGAGAGGGAAGCAGAGAGCTGCATTTATGGAGAATGAACCCCAAATAGCAGTTCTTACATTAATTTTGACAGTTGTCAATGAATTTGACAAGATGTGGTCAAGGTGGTCACCTCCACTTTGAAATAATCTCTCTGTTTAGGATAACTGCACAAATGCCAATCTTTATCCCTTTTTATTTCTCTGAATCTCATGGCTTGTCACATGTCTTGTGCACATGCAAGTTTCTGAATATACCACCGTTTACTCTTGCACATGTGTGTATAAGTGCTTGTTTCCTGCACATATCACTTGACTTCTTAATAACTTTTCTAAGGAGAGAAATAGTCGGATTGCTTTATATCTAATTTTAGTTCTTTCAAAGCTGATCAACATTATTGAGCCTACCCATCGAATTATGGTAAAATAGCATGATTCAACATAGAAAAATGTCAACTGCTGAGCATAAGGGTGCCGAAATAACCCATCCTAGTCTGGCAAACACCCAAGGCATCCCCCATAGCAACAGAGCTGATGGCATAGCAACAGCAGCTGCTTTGCCACAGAAAAATTAGAAGAAATATTCTTGGAAAAAAGCATAATCCATGTTAAAGTCAAATATGACATTTTTCTTCAACAAAAAAACCTGTGAGAGTGCATGTGTTAAATGATACTATTCCTTAGCAGCTGTAAATGCTCCTCCAGTGGAGGGTGAAAGCCACTTTGATTGTCATACTCAAGGCCAATTGCTTTGAAGCTAAAACTTCCTAGGTTATTCTCAGCCAAACTGTCATGTTCCTTGAAAAGTCAGAGAATGATCTTTCCTTTATTTATTTTGCTGAGATAAAAGATTTCCCACAATTTTTTGAAAGAAAAACTTACTGAAGTTACAAGTCTACTTCACCAGCACTTGAGAAACATTAAGATCTAAAATTAAATATATTAAAATACTCTAACATTTTATTAAAATTAAAATTGGTAGAAGCAGATTTCCCAGCCTGCAAACTGAGCATTTGCATATATGTTAAGCATGTTTCACATAAGCATTTGATCACTGGACATTTCTAGAGGGTGGGAGAGTCTGATCATTTCCTTTGTGACTCAAAGGCCAATGAAGCCTTCCACAATAGGGTCTAAATCTCGGACGGAACAACTCTTGTGAACACCCGCTCTTCCCTGAGTTTTGGTGAAGATGTCGTCCTGAGGGCTCCAGGAAGACGGAGGGCGGGGCAACAACTCTTCTCAGGGAAGAGCCAGGAGTAGAACACACCATCACATTAGCGAGGGCTGTGTGGAATTCAAAGTTTTCTGCAGAGCCCCAAACTCAGAATTCCATGTTGGCTTTCTCTAGAAGCCCATATGATTACAATGAATCAAGGTTGACTTCTGAACTTGTCTCTGAAGTGGATCAAGTCCTTTATGACCAGTGGAGGTGATGTGGCTATGGAATGCTTCTCTTCTCAGGGTTAATAAGCATATGGTCTTAGACCTATGTATATACTTTTAAGCATAAAAAGTGGGAAGATGTCCCACCATTTCAGGCATTCATTATTTTAATCAACTCATTTTCCTTGTTTTCTATCTGAAAATTAATAAACCCAAGTTCTACTTATTGAAATTTGAAGGAGGAGTACCTTAAGTATTGGATTTTGATATCTACTTGTGAAGCGTGACCTTGCAGCCTAGCCCAATCATGGATGCCAGAGCCTCAAAAGGAGGAAAAGAATGAATAAATGAATCCAGCAAAACTTGAGCCAGGAAGACCCTCTGTGATCTGATAAAAGACAAGACAATGAACTGAACAGACCTGGTAGGAACATGAGATATGTAATGGCTGCTGCGAGTTTACTCCCTGACAAAGAGGTAATTTCAGATATGTGGTCCTTTCCCTCATTTCTCTATTATTGCACCCAGTTGGATCTACTCATGGTTTCTTCTTGCTTCCGGGATATCTCTACTTCCTTTATTCACAGAGGAAAACCTGTATCAGTATTTGTATAAATTCCACTTTATTTTCTGCACCCCTATCTCTGCCTGACCTCCATTTCTCCCACCTCCCACTCTGAAAGAAATAAGCTATTTTCTTGGAACCAGGATTCACCCAATCTCTGCTCTCATTCCAGTCCTCTTTGCCTCAACCAGACATTTGATTCAGTGTTCCCAGGGCATTAGTCCTAGGTGCCTTGGAGTAGTTCCCAAACACACCACTCTTAATTATCTTAATCATAATCATATCCTATCCCAACCCAGAGGTCAGTCTTTTGCTCAAGAAGGGGCTTCCTATCTGTGCTTAGAACTCCAGTTCTTATGTCAGGGACTGAAGTCTGCTCCGAGCTGCCTGGACACATGGTTTAATTTTACCAGTCCCTAGGTTCACCAGGCAAATCTAGGTCAGAAGCGTGTACTACCTGACTTTCCCTTCTCTCTACATGTTCTTCTAAATTGACACGACATTGCTCAATCAATGACCCCCAAATCTCTGTCTCTAATATGCCAGCTCTTCATTTCCAGAAACCTATTTTATGTACCTCTTCACTGGTTATGTAGCACCTCCACATATCTAAACCCAAGTTTATTCCTATTCCAAACTGGCAGTCATTCATGAGTTCTCTATTTTTAATGGACCAACACATTCATATCACACAAGTCGAAAGCCCCAGAGCTAACTCCTACTTCTTAGTCTCTAGAAGCCGTCTTTATTTCTACTGCTGTTACTTTCATTCAGATCCTAATTATAATCTCCTGCAATGCTGCAGAGGTCTCCTTTACCCTCCTCTCCAGCCCCTCTCCTTTTTAGCCTACACATTAATGACATTAATATACTATAAAGAGACAGTGTTGGTCATGCTCTGGGTCATATTGTGCCAACATGGCTGAGCCTAGGAACTACTTTTCCCAGAATCTCCTCTGCCCCCTATGGTTCTAAGTTAAGTTGTCCAAAAGAGGAACTTGTGTGAGATTTGGAAGGTAGAATGGAGCAGAAACCCATTATTCTTTGAAGGTTATCATGGTGAAACATGGCAATAGGAGGATGCAGAGGTATCCAGCAGGGTCCAGCTTGTCCTTGCTCTCCTGCAGTGTGCTGGACTTCTCTTCCTGACTGCTGGCCTGGCTGACTGACATCAGCCCCAGGCCTATGTTGGGGAGAAAAAATTTTCCTCTATCCTTCTAGGTTCTTCTGCTAGTCTAATAAAATTAAGTCAAAACGAGACAGATTAACAGGAGAAAAACCAATTTAATTTTGTATGTACAGGAGCCCCATAAGAATATGAGACCCAAAGAAGTGACCAAAGTAGGAAGCTTTTGTATCTTTTAGACAGAGAAACAATGCATTTGTGAAGAACTGAGAAGACAAAGAAACTGAGGCTTGAGCACTAATTAGTAAAGAAACTAAGCAGAGTTTTCTTACACAGCCTTTGCGGCCATGAATTCTCTGTCTCTGGTGATAAGGATCTCTCTCTATCTCCTGGTGTAGGGAGGGCACCTTTCACATGGGAGATTTATTTCCTGCTTACAGGGTAACAAGAGAGGAGGGTCAGAGTATCCTTCTTGCACTGGCTGTTTCTTAAGTAAGTTTAATCTAAAATAATCAATATTGCAAAGTGGCATATTTGGGGCAGCCTTCCCTCAACCCCATCACCTACAACTTGCTCTTGGATACTGACCTCAGAGACAGAAGCTGCCCAGGGTCAGCAGCTTCCCTGGAGATGGCAGTGTCCATCCACCTCTGCACAAGCCCCCTCTGAGGTAACATGTCTGTGGCAGCACATGCTCAGGTCCCCAGGTTTCCCTGCAGGCTTCACCCTAAGATGGTCTAGGTAGTGACTATTTCTCTGATCCTCCAATATTCCTCTTCTGGATCTTCACTCTCCTACCTCCTCCTACATTTGTGCAAGGTTTAATTCTCATAACAAGTCATTTATTCCCGCAATACTTAGAGTGGCTATTTTCATGATTGAATCCTGACAAATGCATGTCCCTTGCCTTTGTTTAATACACACACAGACACACACACACACACACACACACTTACGTACACTTCCTTGGCTTGCTACTGATTACAAGTTTAGTTCCAACTCTTTAGTTAGAAACTCCAGTTTTCTATCCTTAACTTCCAGACATAACTTCCTACTACTTCAACTCAAGTCCTATTCTTAGGCCAGCATACACTACTGTTTACTTCTGAAACTCAGATTACATCACCATCAAGTCTTGTTCTCTCTTCCTTATTTCTACCCACAGAAATTCTACAGGTGCTGGAAAACCTAGTCTCCATAAAACCCACTGCATATGGTCTTTTATTATTCTCATAAATATATATGTTTTGATCTCTGCCTACCTTGATTCTAAAACATGACATTTAAGAACACATCATAGTCTGGTTTATTTTATGGTTTATAGTTTTTTTGCATATTTTTCATAGTTTCTGGTAAGAATAATCCGAAGATCAGTGCTAAATCTTATGTATCTTTGTAAATCCCACAGTATCTAGCATGGTGTCTCAAAAACGGAAGCAGGTGTTCATTAAGCATCTGTTTAGCATATAGACAAATAAATATTTTTTTCCCACCCATTTTCTTGACAAATTAATCAATGACACTCACCATTATATAATTTTTATACCAAGTTTAGAATGGTGTTATTTTATACTATCTATAAAGGAAATAATTTAATAATCATATTTTAATATCATAAAAAATATGCTAAGAGCTTTGATGTAAAAGAATCTTAACATATAAAGAATTTAATAAATTTCATGTAACTTATAATAAGAAGTATATATCAAATGAAATGTATTTTCATATTGCTTTGTAGAGTATTTGTAAATACATAGTTGTTAAGACTACTCAATAAAGGAACACTGAAACTAAAAAATAATCAAAATGACTACTTGATGGTAGATTTGAAATAAAACTTTATTCGTAACATTTTTATTTATAATAAATTCACTTACTGTGAAGAAAATTGTGTGTCTATTATGAAAATCATGGTATGTTAGAAACCTTGCTCCTATCACTAAATCTATAAAATATCTACATGTTAAGGAGATCTGTGTAAAGGTAGCTCCTTTGATTTTATCTTTACTAACAGCAAGCACAGGACAACAAAGCATAGACTAAACTGCAACCCTTCCCTTTAAACTTAAGATAAAGAAAACACATTTTTATTTATTGGCTAGTCTGTTTTTTTAAATTAAATTTTTATTGAGGAAACATTGGTTTATAACATTATGTAAATTTCAAGTGTACATCATAAAATTTCAATTTCTGCGTAGATTACATCACATTCACCACCCAAAGACTAATTACAATCCATCACCACACACATGTGCCCTATTACCCCTTTCACCCTCCTCCCTCCCCGCTTCCCCTTGGGTAACCACCAATCTAACCTCCATATCTATGTGTTCGTTTGTTGCTGTTGTTGTTGTTTTTATCTTCTACTTAGGGAGTGAAATCATAAGGCATTTGACTTTCTCCATCTAACTTATTTTGCTTAGCATAATACCGTCAAGGTCCACCTATGTTGTGACAAATGGCAAGATCTCATCTTTATTTTTATGGTTGAGTAGTATTCCATTATGTATATTTACCACATCTTCTTTATCCATTCATTCATTGATGGGCACTTAGGCTGTTTCCAAGTCTTACCTATTGTGAATAACGCTGCAATGAACATAGGGGTGTGTATATCTTTACACATTCATGTTTTCATGTTCTTTGGATAAATACCTAGAAGTAGAATAGCTGGATCATATGGTAGTTCTATTCTTAATTTTTTGAGGAATCCCCATACTGTTTTCCACAGGGGCTACACCAGTTTACATTCCCACCAGCAGTGTATGAGAGTTTCCTTTTCTCCACACCCTCTCCAACACTTCTTGTTTCTAGCCTTGCTAATTTATAGCCATTCTGGTGTGCATGAGGTGATATCTCATTATAGTTTTGTAATTTTTTTAACTTTCATACTGATAGGGATTACAGAACATAAAAATGCCACCACATGAAAACTGAAAAGTCACCCTGTTCATAGGAATTGTCTGAGAGTGCCCTGCCTTCTGCTAAACAACACCAGCAACTGTAACAACTGCGAGAAGTGATGGTCCTAACGATGCTCACAGGCAGTAATGCTCACTCTTCGATAAAATACCTACAGGTAGTTTCTGCTCGAGTTAAAATTCCTAATCATTTCCTTTTAACATTAAAATAGTCCTGACTACTTTTATTATTGTTGCTCTCATTGATCTAGTGCTTACTGTATACAAGGTACTGTAGTAAATGTTTTACATTAATTTTAGGAAGTATGGTTGTCATTCTATGAAAGAGGAAGAAACTGAGGCCTGGAGTAATTTATTCAAGGTCAGACGGCTGGTATAACTGGCACTTTGGCCTAGACAGACACATAGGATCAAGTTCTAACCTCTAGAATCATTCCCCTACCCTATGTGGCTTTAATGGTTTGATAATTTTATCTCTAATAAAATCAAAACTAATAAAAGCTCTGTCCCATCTCCTTTTATAGAACACGAATCCTAGACTCAAAGCTTCAGGCATTTGGAATTCTTCCCCCTGTAGCCTCACCAAATGCATATCTAACCATTTCTTAAATTTCATTTATTCTTTCTAAAAAATATTCATTTCCATTCCAATGCCACTACCTATGTAAAACCCTTATTTTATTCATTAAACGAAGACTTATTGAGTGCCTTATTTGTTCAAAACATAGAGCTTGGAACCAAAAAAGAAAAAAAACATGCAAGACAAATATTTGCCTTTAATAGCTTTAAAATTTCATTGGTGACAATGGTTAGTTACTTTGTTAAGTCATCTTTTACACACTTATCTCATTAACATTTACAGTAATCCTGTAAATAATGTAATATTATATTGATTTTATATATGAGAAAAATGAGGTGCAAATAGCATATGGCCACAGACCAAGATTACACAGTACCTATGATGGGAGTAGAGCCATAATTTAACCTAGATCTTGTCTGAAAACATAGAGAAAACATACTCCTTAACTCGTTACGCTGATTTTCAAGTAATTGTCCAAATGGTAAGGGCTAAATGGGTGATAGAAACTATGCCAAGTCTTCAGAGGGGAGAGAAATCATTTCTATCTGAATTAATATCAGGGAATTTGCATGGAGGGAGCATCACCAAATAATAGATAGGGTTTAGGTGGGTGGAGCCTGAGGAGGACACACCCACCAGGGGAAAGCATAAAAGCCCCTCCAGGAAGTGGTGAGAGCTGTATGGTTAGCACGTGGACTTCTATGGGGAGGCTGTGACTGATAAAGTCAAAATAGAAAAGCAAGAATCTGGAGGCAGATATTGGTGCGATCTCTAATTCCTCCATGCTCAGCTAAGTGCCCTTGGGCAAGGCATTTCATCTTTTTGATCTTCAGTTTCTATATCTGCAAATTGGGCATAAGAACACTAACCTTACAAGTTGTTTAGGGGGTGAGGGAGAGAGTTGATTATGCAGGGGTTACACAGGGGTTCTCATAAATAAGGCTTTCATTCTGCGCCATTTAGACTTCTCTGAATAGGCAATGGGCATCTTTGAACAATGGAGCATGATGGAGATCAGAGCAGGCCGCCCCATGATATGCCACTCTGGTATGTGGATTATTTCAAGCTGAAAGCAATCATGGCTCAGAAGACTCAGGAAGAAGATTTGACCTTCCCTCAAATTGCCTAAAAGAATTTAAGATGGAATGGCTTGTCCCAGGAAGAAGTTAACTCCAGGTGTGGTAGGCAGGAAGGCACCTAACAAGGCCCATTTTATCAAAAGTTCTTTCTTGGGTCCCATTGTCTATAGATGGCCCAGAAAACACTTGTTTACCAAATATTAATTCTTTCCTCCTCCTGTAAATTGCCTTCTCCTCCTTTGAAGTCTCAGATCTCTTTGTCCTTCTCCTTAGTCCAGAAAGACATACATACCTCATTTTGCATGACTGTCTTTGGAATTCTTCATGCTTATGTGAATTTCCCATGTACACGTATTAAACTCTGTTTAATTTTCTCCTGCTAACCTGCCTTATGTCATTTTAATTATTTGACCAGCCATAAGAACCAGAAGCAGATAAGGCGGAAGGGAGAATTCCTCCTCCCTCTCAAGCAACATCTTTGACATGTTCTCCCTCTCTGAATAATCATGTCTGTATCAAATATTAATTTTCCTTTAACATAACTTACACTTCCTATAACACAACTCTCTCCCAATGTAGCTCAAAGTGCTTGTCTGGTTTCTCACTGTGCACAGAATCAAGCTGAAATGCCTTCATTTGGAATCCAAGGTTCTGCTCAAGCCTTGTCTCCCAGTACTCCTGACACCAGTTTTTGGCATCAGCTACACTCATCTATTCAGAGTCCCCCCAAAGTAGGGTGACCAACTCATCCCGATTTGCCCAGGACTTTCTTACTTTTAGCACTGAAAGCCTTGTGTCTGGGAAACCCCTCTGTCCAAGGAAAATTGGGAGAGCTAGTTACCCTACCCCAGAGGCATTCCACTTTCCCAAATTTCCAGGTATTTAACTTCTTCCTCTATGTTGCTCTATCAGAAAGTGCACACTTTGCAAGGCTTAATCCAAAGCCTATGCCATAAACATCTGGATCATCTGGTGTAATTGGAATAGAAGGCACCTACAGGAGAACTATGACTGGGTTTAACAAATTGGGATAATATGCTGTAGGTTGTTTTTTTTAAACTATTTATTTGGAAATAAATTTTAAATACAAAAACATTGCAAGAATATGAACAGTACAAAGCATACTCATATACCTTTTATCCAGCTTCACCAGGGTAAAGACTAATACGTTCGAAAAAGTTAATACACTTTATCCTTTTGCTTTATCATTTGTGTTCTCTCTCTCTGTCACAAAGTGTTTTTTAGATGGTGAAGGTTTTAAAATTTTTTTAGCATAGTATAGATATAGTATAGTATAGCATAGTATAGATATATTCAGAAGCAGGAGAAATCCCTTCTAACTGGGAAGAAATAATAGAGGAATCGGCCTTAAGTAAAGAGTTAGGGGGAAGTTAAATGTTCCAAGCTCTGCTTTAGGAAAACAGCAATTGCAACTATGTCTAGTACAGTCTAGAAACAAGAAAAGCCTACAGGCAGAAAGACCAGTCAAAAGGATGCTCAACCGTTTCAACACCAAGAACTTCTGCTGAGGGACAGGAGATACTGATGGGTTTGAGTAAGATAATATTCTTTACTGCCCAAGTTAGACAATAGTGCCTCACATTTCCTTGACCATTTGACCTGATTTAAGATGATTTATAGCTAGGAGGTTTCACACACTTCTTTTAAAAAATAGAGACCCATTTAAGGTTTCACACACTTCTTTTAAAAAACAGAGACCCATTTATCACATCCATTTTCTCACCCTGGTTATTCATAAATAGAAAAAATTTAGCTCCTATTATTTCATCTGATGGACTAGTTTCTTGGCAGAGTTATGCTGGATGAGGTAAGTAGTAACTGAAAATATGCTTCACTCCTGAAACATTGGAATTCTGCTTTTAATTATCATTGAAATGCCACCAGAGATACATTTAAAGAGTTTTTGATAAGATACAAACTCACAAACTGTATCCAACTGCTGCAGGGACAATTTTTTAATTTCACAGTTGGTTGAAAAATATACTATCACTGCAAAAGGAGAAAATTCAGCAATGGCTACCTGTGATACAAGAATATACATCAGTAAGGGAGAAGCAGCACGATCATCCTGGGGGAAACACTTTTGTACTTAACAAAACCTAAAGCTCCTCTAACTGATCTTCTTATAGAACGTCAAGGATTCACTTTGCATTTCCTTTACTCCTATATCAGGACAGAAATCAACCTTTAATTTACTTTATTGCTCCCTTGTTAAAATCTCTTTGGATTTCTTCTCTCTTTTTTTAAGTGCATGGCATTTTGGCACTTTCGCTTCTCGCATGGGTCTTATTTATGTGTTGTTCTAATAAACAAACACATCTACAGCTGACACTTTGGGTACATAATGTTTTATTTGCTCCAGGGAAAGAAATTAGGGAGTTTTTACTGAAAAAGTAGCAGCAGTACCACTAATAAATACAAGGGCTGTTTTTATCCATTACAAGAAACACCAATAGCAACATGCGTATCCTAAACGCAGCGTCAAACGCAGCCAGTTAAAGACAAGAGGATAGAGGATTTGCAGAAACTCATGCTTGGGATTATTCCACAGGGTTGTTCTGGAACTTGCTGGTATCAGCTGGAGAGACTGTGCTCATTTCTTCCCAAAGCAAGGGTCTGTGAAGACTTGCTGGTAGCTTGAAGTTGGCCACATCTTACTCTGAAGGCTGGTTAATAAACATTACCAGCACACCGCTGCCTATAAAAGATCTTTGGGTTATGTTTCTGGGTTTTACAAATCCTGGACCATGGATAGGTAGAACTGAGTGACATAAAAATGTGTTGAGCTTAATTAGGTGTTCTCTGTCAACAGTTGATAACATTGAATTCACCTCAGAAAGGCCAGAAAGGAAGATATTTTCTGATAAATATGATCATAGTTAGGCTTCTTAGAAAAGCAATTATAAACAAATCTCTATTACTTCACAGACAGGCTATGGACGACTGTTCCAGAAACATGAGCTGCCAAGATAGACTAAAAGAAAACAAACAAACAGAAAACCTCTTTAGAAATAAAAAAAAAATACATTAAATCAAATTCTCAGCATTCTGACTATGCAAGACAGTTGAATAGACAAGTCATGCTGAAAATCATCACTTCTTTTTGTGAATAACTTGGTGCCTACCAAGCAAATAATTTTCCCTAATTCAGGGGTTTTTTAATAGACAAGTTTAATTCTAGCACAAAACTGAATGACTATAAATTGATTTAATGTGAAAGGCTACCTAAAGAAATAAATATTTAGAAAGAAGGGATATATATCAGAATTTCATAAATAGTGTGAGAGTAGACAATCAAAGAGAAGATTTTCTTGTACATTATTCCTATTTATGTAATTATATACTTACCAAAAGTAGGCAGTTTAGAGAAATAAGAAATAATTATAGGATAAAAGGTATATTATCAACAAAAGTCTGCACTACCTTTTGCCCCATCATTTTACTTTCCTGAGCTTTTTACCACCTTGTCTCTTTGCCTCTGGAAATTATTATTCTTTTTGAATTATGTGGCTACTTTAGGGTGATCCACATCCTCTTTCCTTCAGAAAGGTAAGATTCATAAACTTCAACCTTCCTTCCAGAAGCCAAGAAAAACTACATTCCATGGAGGTTTCCTTGGAAGACAACTGAATGATCTTTACATGGGTTTCACACAAAATCACTTCTTTAACAATGCTAAGAGGTAGTCATACCTATAAATTAATTGTGCCTCTCAGTCTACTACTAAGATCTGAAAATACTTTTCTTCACATCAAATATGGTCTAAGTAGTCTTTTCATTTTATCTTTTCAGAAAGCTTTCACAGTAAAAAAGAGACCTGAGGGTATTTTCCCATCTTGTTACAGAGTGACAGTACATAATGTGCCTAAATGCCCACACAGAAAATTTAATAATATTCTACGAGGAGCTTATTTTTAGACTAATAGAACTAGTTTACGCAAAGCAAATCAGTACTGCAAAAAGAAGAAAGATCTTTAAATGTTTGAAATAATTCTGGATAAACTTTAAGGGAAAAAGTGACCTTTTCTTTTCCCACACTGGATCTAAAATAATTAAATGAATTCCAAGGCTTAGCTACTTTGCAATGACTTTTTAATTGCTCATATTGATCATGACCTAAATTTGCTTCTGCACAGTTTACAGAGCTGCATTAGGCACCAGAACCAAAACCCTGGGGGAAGAAAATCCAAAGCCATCCTAATTTTACCAAATGGCAGAATAATTATTTAAATTTATTAAGATAGAGACAAAGATAATTTTGATGGAAGACCAGATAGCTAGGTCTTTACTGGTTAATGCTGCATTAAAATACAGTTTCAAAAGCCAAGCATTCTCTCATTGGGCACTGGCAGACTATAATTTTACTTTACCCAGAGAAGAGAAATCTCTCAGTGTAAATGCAGGGTCATTATTCTAAATCTATTCAATAGATTGGGGTTATACACGACCCTCACAGACAGTCACATTGATTTAATTCAACGATGGTGTTTGTCAGTATCAATGAACCTGCAGAGAGAGTAAAACACACCATCTGGGGTCCTCCTACTTGGATAAAAAGCCAATAGCTCTTTGCTTTTTCTTTGTTAACATAAAAGGGAGATCACATGTGCTTTTCTTATTCCTAGGAGTGGAATCTGACTATTTTGCTACACAGAACTATAATTCTGGGATCCCACCGTGCTTCTCTTCTATGCAAGCTACCATACATATTCAGCTTTTATGTTCTAAATACCCTGCAAGGGTGACTGGCTTCTTTCACTTAGTACCCTGCAAAAGCCATTTATATTTTGAGGCCCGAATAATATGTGCCCGTTGTCCAGCACTGTCACTGAGATTCTTCCCTTCTCCCAGCCACCTCCATGGTTACTTTGACGTTCTGTGAACATACATATATCAGTTCACTGAATACAGTTTATTTTAATGATCTACACACATTTCTGCCTTCCCACTAGACAGTGCTCTCCCCTAGTTGTCCTTTTGTTATTCATCATTTTACTTCCAGACCCTGGACAGTGCCTGTTAGATACTCTTATCTGAATATTTACTGAATGTATATAAAGCATGAGTGAATGTTCCTTGAAATGCTCCAGTATATGCACCAAACAAGTATCTGTATTTGAAGTTTTAACTTTCTCTTTGAAGTTTCTTATTTGATATACATATTGAGATTTTAGATACTGAGGTATTAAGAACTAAAACCATTTTTAGAGAAACTCCCCTTTTCAATTACTAGTACATTAATATTGTGTATATATAAAATACACTTTATATTTATAATATATATATACATAAACATATGTATGAATTCAGTTAGATGAAAAGTAAAGTGTGATTATTATCATTCATTTTCTGTATTGTTGATGTGAGATTTAGGCTATCCCTTTGTTTTCAGTTATACTTTTATTTTTATTTATTTATTTATTTTTGTTTAATATATTTTAATAACATTTCCTCTCCACAGATGCAATACACATCCACTATAGAAAAATACAGATAAGCAAAATGAAGAAAAAATTTTAAAAATGGTCCTCAATCCCAGCACCCAGAGATGACTTGTTTTAAGAAAAAAAGTATTTTTAAAAATAATAAGAATAGGGGCCGGTCCCATGGCCGAGTGGTTAAGTTCGTGCGCTCTGCTTCAGCGACCCAGGGTTTTACCTGTTTGAATCCTGGGCGCGGACATGGCACTGCACATCAAGCCATGCTGAGGCGGCATCCCACATGCCACAACTGGAAGGATCCACAACTAAAAATACAAAACTATGTACTGGGGTGGGGGGCTTTGCAGAGAAAAAGGAAAAATAAAAAAATCTTAGGGGCCAGCCTGGTGGCACAGCAGTTAAGTTCCCATGTTCTGCTTCTCGGTGGCCCAGGGTTCGCCAGTTCGGATCCCGGGTGCGGACGTGGCACCGCTTGGCAAAAGCCATGCTGTGGTAGGCGTCCCACGTAGAAAGTAGAGGAAGATGGGCACGGATGTTAGCTCAGGGCCAGTCTTCCTCAGCAAAACGAGGAGGACTGGCAGTAGTTAACTCAGGGCTAATCTTCCTCAAACAACAAAAAATAAAAAATAAAATAAAATTTAAAAAGACAAAAAAAATTATAACTGTAATATAGTTTTTTAAAAAAATTTTGGGTGTACATCATATATTTAGGTTCCTGTGTAGATTATATCGTGTTCACAACCAAAAGACTAATTATAACCCATCACCACACAAAGTACCTAATCACCCCTTTTGCCCTCCTCTCTCTCTGCTTCCCCTCTGGTAACCACCAATCTAATCTCTGCCCCTATGTGATTGCTTGCTGTTGTTTTTATCTTCTACATATGAGTGAAATCATATATTATTTGACTTTCTCCCCCTGACTTATTTTGCTTAGCATACACCCTCAAGGTCCATCCATGTGGTCACAAATGGCAAGCTTTCATCCTTTTCTATGGCTGAGTAGTATTCCACCGTGTATATTGACCACATCTTCTTTATCCATTCATCCCCTGATGGGCACCTAGGTTGCTTCCAAGTCTTGGCTATTGTGAATAACAATGCAATGAACATAGGGGTGGATGTATTTTTATGCATTCATGTTTTCACGTTTTTGAATAAAGACCCAGAAGTGGAATAGCTGGATAGTATGGTAGCTCTAGCCTTAATTTTTTGAAGAATCTTAATACTGTTTTGCATAGTGATTGCACCAGTTTGTACTCCCACTAACAGTATATGAGAATTCTATTCTCTCCACAACTTCTAAAACATTTGTTTTCTGTCTTGTTAATTATAACCATTTTGGCAGGAGTGAGGTAATATCTCATTGTAGTTTTGATTTGCATTTCTCTGATAGGTAATGAGGTTGAACATCTTGTCATGCGCCTGTTGGCTATCTGTATATCTTCCTTGGAGAAATCTCTGTTCAGATCTTTTGCCCATTTTTTAATTGGGTTTTTTTGGTATTAGCTTTTTTGTTGTTGAAATGCATGAGGTTCTTTACATATTTTGGACATTAACCCCTTAGCAGATAACGGTTTGCAAATATCTTGTCCCAATTGTTAGGTTGTCTTTTTGTTTTGTTGATGCTTTCATTTGCTGTGCAGAAGCTTTTTAGTTTGATGTAGTCTGACTTGTTCATTTTTTCTTTTGTTTCCATTGCCTGGTCAGACATGGAACTAGAAAATATGCTGGTAAGACCGATGTCGAAAAGCATACTGCTTATGTTTTCTTCTACAGGTTTCAGAGTTTCAGGTCTTACGTTCAAGTCTTTAATCCAATTTGAGTTAATTTTTGTGTATGGTGTAAGATAATGGTCTACTTCCATTCTTTTGCCTGTTGCTGTCCAGTTTTTCCAATACTATTTATGGGAGAGACTTTCCTTTCTCCATTGTACATTCTTGGCTCCCTAGTTGAAAACTAGTTGTCCATAGATGTGTGGGTTTATTTCTGGGCTCTCAATTCTGTTCCACTGATCTGTGTATATGTTTTGTGCCAGTACCATGCTGTTTTGGTTACTATGGCTTTGTAGTATATTTTGAAATCAAGGAGTGTGATACTTTTAGCTTTGTTCTTTTCTCTCAAGATTCCTTTGGCTATCCAGGATCTTTTGTTGTTCAATATAAATTTTAGGATTTTTTGTTCTATTTCTGTGGAAAATGTTGTTGCAACTTTGATAGGGATTGCATTGAATCTATAGATTGCTTTATGAAGTATGAACATTTTAACTACATTAATTCTTCCAATCCAAGAGCATGGAATATCTTTCCCCTTCTTTGTGTCTTCTATTTCTTTCAACAATGTTTTACAGTTTTCAGTGTACAGATCTTTGACCTCTTTGGTTAAGTTTATTCCTAAGTGTTTTATTCTTTTTGTTGCAATTGTAAACGAGACTGTATTCTTAATTTCTCTTTCTGCTACTTCATTGTTAGTGTATAGAAACACAACTGATTTTTGTATGTTGATTTTGTATCCTATAAATTTACCATATTCATTTATTATTTCTAAAAGATTGTTGGTGGATTCTTTAGGGTTTTCTGTATATAAAATCACGTCATCTACAAATAGTGTCAGTTTCACTTCTTCCTTTTCAATTTGGATACCTTTTACTTCTTTTTCTTGCCTAATTGCTCTGGCTAAGACTTCCAATACTGTGTTAAATAAGAATGGTGAAAGTGGGTATCCTTGTCTGGTTCCTGTTCTTAAAGGGATAGCTTTCAGTTTTTCTCCATTGAGAATGATATTAGCTGTGGGTTTGTCATATATGGCCTTTATTATGTTGAGGTACTTTCCTTCTATATCCATTTTATTCAGGGTTTTTATCACAAATGGATAGTGTATGTTGTCAAATGCTTTCTCTGCATCTATTCAGATGATCATGTGATTTTTATTCTTCATTTTGTTAATGTGGTGTATCATGTTGATTGATTTGCGGATGTTGAACCATGCCTGCGTCCCTGGAATAAAACCCACTTGATTGTGCTGTATGATCTTTTTAATGTATTGTTGTATTCAATTTGCAAGTATTTTGTTGAGGATTTTTGCATCGATGTTCATCAGTGATATTGACCTGTAATTTTCTTTTTTGTGTTGTCCTTGTCTGGTTTTGGTATCAGGATAATGTTGTCTTCGTAGAATGAGTTAGGAAGCATCCCCTCCTCTTAAATTCTTTGGAAGAGTTTGAGAAGGATAGGTATTAAGGCTTCATTGAATATCTGGCAGAATTCACTAGGGAAGCCATCTGGCCCTGGACTTTTATTTTTTGGGAGGTTTTTAATTACTGTTTTGATCTCCTTACTGGTGATTGGTCTATTCAAATTCTCTATTTCTTCTTGATTCAGTTTTGGAAGGTTGTATGATTCTAAGAATTTATCCATTTCTTCTAGATTATCCAATTTTTTGGCATACAGCTTTTCATACTATTCTGTTAAAATCTTTGTATTTCTGAGGTGTCCCTTGTAATTTCTCCTCTTTCATTTCTGATTTTATTTATTTCAGTCTTCTTTCTCTTTTTGGGGGAGTCTAAGTAAATGTATGTCAATTTTGTTTATCTTTTCAAAGAACAAGCTCTGGGTTTCACTGATATTTTGTTTTTTCTAGTCTCCACTTCATTGGTTTCTGCTCTGATTTTTATTATTTCCTTCATTCTACTGATTTCAGGCTTTGTTTTTTCTTCTTTTTGCAGTTCCTTTAGGTGCACTGTTAGATTGGTTATTTGAGATTTTTCTTGTTTGATGAGGTAAATCTGTATGGCTATAAACTTTCCTCTTAGAATGACTTTTGCTGTATGCCATAGATTTTGGCATGCTGTATTTTCATTTTCATTTGTCTCTAAGTATTTTTTGATTCCTCCTTAGATTTTTTCATTGACCCAATTGTTGTTCAGTAGCATTTGTTTAATCTCCACATATTTGAGTCTTTTCTGATTTTCTTCCTGTAGTTGATTTCTAGTTTCATACCATTGTGGTCAGAAAAGATTCTTGGTATTATTTCAAAGTTGTTACATTTATTGAGACTTATTTTGTGGCCTAATATGTGAGCCATCCTGGAGAATGTTCCATGTGCATTTGAAAAGAATGTGTATTCTGCAGCTTTTGGATGGAATGTTGTGTACATATCTACTAAGTCCATCTGGTCTAATATGTCATTAAGGTCAATGTTTCCTTATTGATCCTCTGTTTGGATGATCTATCCACTGGTGGAAGTGGAGTGTTAAAGTCTCCTACTATTATTATGTTACTGTCTATTTCTCCTTTTATGTCTGTTAATAATTACTTCACATTTAGGTGCTCCTATGTTGGGTGCACAGATATTTACAAGAGTTATATCCTCTTGTTGGATTGTTCCCATTATCATTATGTTGTTCTCTTCTTTGTTTCTTGTTACAGTTTTTGTTTTAAAGTCTATTTTGTCTGATAAAAGTATTGCTAGCCCCGCTTTCTTTTCTTTGTCATTTGCATGGAGTATATTTTTCTATCCCTTCACTTCCAGTTTGTGAGTGTCTTTAGGTCTGAAGTGTGTCTCTTGTATGAAGCACATATATATGGGTCTTGTTTTTTTTATCCAATAAGCCACCCTGGGCCTTTTTATTGGAGCATTTAGCTCATTGACATTCAAAGCAGCTACTGATAAGTATGTACTTGTTGCCATTTTGTTACTTTTCTTCTGGGTGTTCTAGTAGTTCTTCTCTGTTCCTTTTTTCTTCTCTTGTTCTCTTCCCTTGTGGATGGCTGGCTTTCTTTAGTATTATGTTTGGCTTCCTTTCTATTAATTTTTTATGTTTTTATTATAGGTTTCTTGTTTGTGATTGCTATGAGCTTCATATAAAGTAACCTACATATATAGCAATCTATATTAAGTTTCTTTAGTTTGGCCTCTTGCTAAAATCTCTACTCTTTTACTCCACTCCACCCACATTTTATGTTTTCGACATCATATCTAACCGCTTTCTTTGTGTGTGTGTACCCATTACCCTCTTATCATGGAAAAAGGTAATTTTAGCACTTTTGTCTTTTGACCTTCACATTATCCATATCCATAAGAGTTTGATCTGCTATCTTTACTGTATTTTTGCCTTTACCAGTGATTTTACTGCTTTTTTTCTTTTTTGGATAATTTTCTTACTTTTATTTGTGGTCTTCTCTTTCCCACTTAAATAAGTCCCTTTAACATTTCTTGTAAGACTGGTTTCTTGGTGATAAACTCCTTTAATTTTTGCTTGTCTGGGAAACGTTTTATCTCTCCTTCCATTCTGAATGATAACCTTGCCAGGTAGAATATTTTTGGCTGTAGGTGTTTTCCTTTCAGCACTTTAAATATATCATGCCACTCCCCTCTAGCCTGTAAGGTTTCTGCTGAGAAGTCAGCTGATAGCCGTATGGATTTTCCTTTGTATATAACTTGTTGCCTTTCCCATGTGGCTTTTAGGATTCTCTCTTTATCTTTAATTCATGATATTTCAATTATAATGTGTCTTGGTGTGGGCCTCTTTGGGTTTACCTTGTTTGTGTTCTCTCTGCTTCCTGCACCTGGATGTCTGTTTCCTTCCTTAGGTTAGGAAAGTTTTCAGCTATTATTTCTTCAAATAGATTCTCTCTTCCTTTTTCTCTCTCTTCTCCTTCTGGGAAACTTATAATATGAATGTTAGTGCACTTGATATTGTCCCAGAGGTCCCTTAGACTGTTCTCATTCTTTATAATTCTTTTTTCTTTTATCTGTTCAGCTTGGTTGATTTCCTCTACTCTTTCATCCAGCTCACCAATATGTTCTTCTATATCATCTACTCTGCTATTGAGTTCCTCTAGCAAATTTTTCACTTCCATTATTGTATTCTTCATTTCTGACTGGCCTTTTTTTATATTTGCCAATTCTTTGTTGAAGTTCTCACCGAGTTCATGAATTCTTCTCCCAAGATCAGTGAGCATCCTTATGACTTTTTATTTGAATTCTTTGTCAGGTAGACTATTTATTTCTGTTTCACTTAGTTCTTTTTCCAGGGTTTTGTCCTGTTCCCTTACTTGGAATATATTCCTTTCCCTCCTCATTTTGCCTCTTTCTCTGTGCTTATATCTATGCATTAGTTTGATCATTTACGTTCTCCTGATCTTGGAGACATGGCCTTATGTAAGAGATGCCTTACCAGGCCCAGCAGTGTGCTTCGCTCTTGTCACCTGTGCCAAATGTTCCAGGAGTGATTCTCCTCTGTGTGGGATATGTGTGGCCTTCTGCTGTGGCAGGGTTGCTCTTGCTGCAGGTGCCCAGGGAGCCTAGGCTATCCCCCTGTCTTGCTGGTTGTAATGCTCAGCTGCATGTGGCTGCTATGAACCCTTCAGTCACTTTACTGGGCATGGGGAGCCCCAGCACAATTGGATGCAAGACCTAACAGCACATTCCTATTGCAGTTTTTCTGTTAAGTGAGTAGGCCCCCAGTCAGGCTGGTAGCTAGGCTCCGGGACCAACGATTGCTGTAGGCCTCTGGCCTGCAAAGCTGTTGACAGCTCGCTCAGGAATGCAGCTGAGTGGGGCCAGCCCCAGGCACAGAAGCACCCAATTGTTTCAGGCTTTGGAAGGTGGGGCCAATCCCTTACATGGCTGTTTGAGAAGCAGAAGTCTTCTACAACTGACAAGCCCCAATGCACACAGGGCCACACATACTGTCAACACAATCCTGCCCTGTGCCTGCACTCCAACCCCTGAAGCAGACCCAGTTGCCCCACTGCAGAGGGCCCCCCCCCCACCACATTACACTCACTCCTCGCTTAGGCCCTGCCCCACAGAGGTTTACCCACTCACTGGGCTGCAGAACATCCAGGCACCCAGTATATGCAGGTCCACACATTGCCTGAGGGCTTGCTTCTGGGTGGGGCCAGTCCCTAGAGTAGGCTGCCTGCCTTTGCTGAGCTGGATTAAACTGGTACACTAGTGGGTGGGGCAGACCCTGGGCTAACAGGCCAAGGAAAGAACTCCAGTCGTGTCTGCCAGTGTCTGTGTCAGAACACCTGTACTAAGTCATAATAATGGCTGCTGCCAATATCTCAGTCCCTGGAGAGGTCTTACCCCTCACCAAGATGTACCCAGAGACTATCAAGTGAGTTTCTTTTCACAAAAGGACTGTGTACCTTTCTTTCTGGTGATTTTAGATTGCTTTGTGTGTGGGCCCTTTAAGAGCCAGCTTTTTTTCCCTTATGTTTGAAAGCTTTTCTGGGAGTATTCCCCGTTGTTGTTAGTAGCCAGCAGAGTCAGATATTATGACATTCATCTCAGTTGTGCTGAGTTCAAAGGATGTTTATAGTGGTAATGCTCCCCTGCTCAGATCCCCCTCTCCTCCAGGAGAGGCTATGAACCTTAGGATTGCTCCTGGCGGGCCATGAAGCACTGAGGCTTGGGAAGGTGGCTTTTTTTCTCTCCAGAAAGAAATTTATACCTCTTCCACCTCAGTCAGGACTGTCTCTTGTTGCAGGGGTTCTTTTTATCATGTTTTCAGTTCTCTCTCAGGGGTAATTGTTTCCAGAGTAGTTGTAAATTTGTTGTGTCTGTGGGAGGAGGTGAGTTCAGAGTCTGTCTATTCTGCCATCTCTACACCAACCTCTGACCTATTTCTAATACAAAATCCTTTCACTGAAAATTTGACTGAAGAGACTAATCTCTCTTATGAGATTTTAAAAATTAAATCAGCAATTCAATTGTGTTTGTTTTAGAATAAATTGTATAACTAGGATTTATATTTAAAAGACATTGGTATTTGATTATCTTTTCCTCATCTTGATTGATAAAACACTAATTCTAGTAATTTTTCAAAAATCTATGGTACGCATTTTTGTGTATTTCTCTGTGCTAAATGGTTTCATCTTTAAACTCTGTCAATACTTTCCCTTTGTCCCTATTTACTTGTTAATTTATTCACTTTAAAATGGAGTCATTAATTTAATTTTGAAAATTTAGTGAAAACCAACTATACATAAGGTAACATTTTCCAATTGGATTCATTCATACAAGTTACCTCAGGTTCTCTTTGCAACAGTGCAAAACATAATTTAGTCATTGACAGATTAAGTTAAATCAAGTAAATTCACCTGGTAGACCTTTTAATCAGTAAATTTCTTTTGCAGAAATTATATCTTTGTAGATATTATTTTCAAATGATATTTTTGTCAATGGTTTATTATTTCACATTTAGTCATATTAAGATTCACCTGTCTCATTGTAAAGAGTACCAATAATTATAAATTATTACTTTTTTGTAAGTTTTTTCTAATTTTGAGAGGAAGAAATACCATAAACATGAAGGAATCATACCACCAGAAATAAAAATTGCAATATTTCTGAAAGACATCTTCATACAATGAATGTTGTACAACTAGGGCCTTCTTGTCATGAATGACTATGTATTTTCTGTATAAAAATTATTGAAGAAGTTGTTGCTTGTTAATTCTTAATTGTTATTGATACAGTTTTTATTTTTATTTCATTAAGACCTCCCCAGGAGCTGCAACTTTTTGTTTTGTTTTGTTTTGATTGCTGGAGAAAATTATTTAAAAACAATGGTAGTTTAAAAATACAAGTCTTCATAAAGTTATACCACATTTAGATTGAGAAATTTTAACATCCATACAGGTCATCTAAAAAGTAAGCCTTGAAACTACAAAACTCTGACGCAAGAAATCAAAGACCTAAATAAATTATGAGAGACTTAATATTATTAAGGTATCAAGTTTTCCAAACTTGATCTACAGATTCAATAGAATCCCAATCAAAATTCTAACAAATTATTTTATAGATATTGACAAAGTGATTCTAAAGTTTGTATGCAAAGCCAAAAGATCCAGATAGACAACACACTACTGAAAAAGAAGAAGAAAGTTGAATGACTGAAGCTACTGACTTTAAGACTTACTATGAAACTACAGTGATCAAGACAGCATGGTATTTATGAAAGAGCAGACAGATCAATAGAACAGAATACGGAGCCCAAAAACAGACCCACACAAAGGTAGTCAACTGACCTTTGGCAAAGAGCAAGGGAAATTCAATGGAAGAAGGATAGACTTTTCAACAAATGGTGCTGGGATAATTGGACATTCTTATGCCAAAAAATGAAATGACACAGACCTCATAGAGTAATAGGAACTCTTATTCATTGCTGATTGGAAATCAAAATGGCACATCCACTTTCAAACATAGTCTAGCTGTTTTTCACAAAGCTTAACCTAGGTTTACAATACAATCTAGCAATTGCACTGTTAGGTATTTACCCAAATTAATTGAAAAATAATGTCCACACAAAAACCTGCATACAAATATTTATAGCAGCTTTATTCATAATTGCCCAAACTGGAAACAACCAAAATATCCTTCAATAGGTGAACAGATAAACAAATTGTGGTACATCCATGCAATAGAATATTACTCAGAGATGCAAAAAAATGAGCTAACAAGTTAAAAAAAGAGACATGGAAAAACTTTAAATACATATGGCAAAGTGAAAGAAACCAGTCTTCAAAAGCTACTATAATTCCAATTATATGACATTCTGGAAAAGGTAAAACTACAGAGACAGTAAAATGAGTAGCGGTTACCAAGAGTTCAGGAGGAAAGAGGGAGGAATGAATAGCTGGAGCACAGAGGATATTTAGGCCAGTGACACTATTCTGTATGATATTGTAATGACAGATGCATGATATTATACATTTGTCAAAACCCACAATAGGTACAACACAAAGAGTTAACCCTAGTGTAAATTATGGACTTTATTTAATATTAATGTATCATTATTGGCTCACTAATTATGAAAAATGTACCATACTAATGCAAGATGTTAATAATAGGATAAACTGTGGCCTGAAGGAAGGGGGGTGTCTTGGAATTTTCCCTATCATCTGCATAATTTTTCTGTAAATCTAAAACTGGTTTAAAAAAAATAACATCGGACAAGGGGCGGAGCAAAATGGTGGGGTGAGCTGACCCGGGATTCTCTCCCCTCCAAAATACAACAAAAGATTGGAAGAACTGAATTTCAGAGAATAAACATAATGCCAGCTCGTTAGAGACCTACAATACCAAGAAGGCGCAGATCATAAACCTAGCTTTACACCTTCGGAGGCGCTGGAATGGTAGGAGAGAACATCGCTCCCTCCCATAGAGTCTGTGATCGCTGCAGCGCAGGTTGGGAAGGAGCGGGGGAGGGGCTGCGCGACTGGGGGATCATCCAGGACTCCTGCCGCTGGTTCAGTGGAGACCCGCTGATGGGGGGAAAGCTTCCGTCCGAGGGGACCCTATAAATCAAGGGCCTTGGGAGACCAGAGAACAGAACTGATCTGAACCCAGACCGGTGCGTGTGAGTAACAGCCCCTCCCCGCCAGCAAAGCCAGTGGGCGCAGCCACCTTGCCCCAAGGCGGAGAGCTAACACGCTGCTCTCGACCCCTATCTAGTGGTGACAGGCTGTAACTGCAACTGAATTCTACCACCATGAGAAAAAACCCCTCCTCTACCATCCAGCAATTTATAAAAGCCCCAGACCAGAAGGAAAACAATAAAAACACAGAATTAAGTCCTGAGGACTTGGAATTAGGTAAACTAAGTGATAATGAATTCAGAGCAGCTATAATCAAAAAACTCAATGCGGTAGAGAGAAAGATAGAGAAACAAGCCGAGTTCTGGAGCTACTTCACAAAAGAGATTGAAATCATAAAGAAGAACCAAACAGAATTACTTGAGATGAAAAACACAATGGACCAGATAAAACAGAATACGGATTCCCTGAATGCCCGTGTAGACAAGATAGAGGAGAAAATTAGCATAATCGAGGACAGACAGGCTGAATGGTGCCAGACAGAGGAAGAAAGAGAACTAAGAATTAAGAAAAATGAGGAAAATCTCCAAGAGATAATGGATTCAATGAGGAGTAAGAACATAAGGATCATAGGAATTCCCGAGAATATGGAAAAGGAAAATGGAGCAGAAAGTGTGCTTAATGAAATTATTGAAGAGAACTTCCCAAATCTAGGGATCAATGGAGAAATGTGTGTAGAGGAGGGTTTTAGATCTCCTAGATTTGTCAATGTAAAAAGACCTACCGCAAGGCACATAGTAGTAAAGTTGGCAAATAGGAATGATAAGGAGAGAATACTCAGGGAAGTAAGGAAAAAAAAGAGAATAACCTATAAAGGAGCCCCTATCAGACTGTCAGCGGATTTCTCTACAGAAACCCTACAAGCTAGGAGAGAATGGAGTGATATATTCAAAGCTGTAAAGGATAAAAACCTTCAGCCAAGAATACGCTATCCAGCAAGAATTTCCTTCAGATACGAGGGAGAAATTAAATCTTTTCCAGACAAACAAAAGTTAAGGGAATTTGTAACTAAAAGCCCTCCATTACAGGAAATCCTCAAGAAGGCTCTCATACTTGAAAAAAGAAAAAAGGGAGAAAGGGGACACAATCCACAGACTAGGGAGACTGATGGATAGAACCAGAACAGGATAGCAAATATTCAATTATAGCATTAGGGTAAAAATAAGGAAACTACCAAAACAAGGACGATCTTAGCACTCTAACTACAAATTAATAAGACGAGTTGGAATAAAAAATGAAAATAATTATTTAGGAGGGGAAGAGCAAAGGGTCTAAATCAGTATTGGTCGAGTAAGTAAGAGACCACCAGAGAATAGACTATATTATACACGAGATTCTAAACACAAACTTCAAGGTAGACACTAAAGTACAGAACAGAGTCACAAATCACAGATAAGGAAAAATCTAAGAAACCCAGCATAAGAAATTGCAGTATTAAATGGGTAGTCTAAAGCACACAGGAAAAGAAACACAGGAAAACAAGATAATGAGTGACAGATTGACAGCATTAAGTCCACATGCATCAATAATCACTCTCAATGTGAACGGATTGAACTCTCCAATAAAAAGACACAGAGTGGCAAAATGGATTAAAGAACATGATCCAACAATTTGTTGCCTCCAGCAAACACACCTCAATCCCAAGGACAAACACAGACTCACCGTGAAGGGGTGGAGGACAATACTTCAAGCAAATAGCAAGGAAAAAAAGGCAGGTGTTGCAATTCTCATATTAGACCAAGTGGATTTCAAAATAAGACAGGTAAAGAGAGACACAGAGGGACAATATATAATGATCAAAGGGACACTTCATCAAGAAGAAATAATGCTTATAAATATCTATGCACCCAACACAGGAGCACCAAGATTCATAAAGCAACTATTAACAGACCTAAAGGAAGATGTTAAAAACAACACAATAATAGTAGGGGACCTCAACACCCCACTCACATCAATGGACAGATCATCCAGACAGAAAATCAACAAGGAAATAGTGGAGCTGAATGAAAAACTAAAACAATTGGACTTAATAGACATATATAGATCACTTCACCCTGAAAGAGCTGAATACACATTCTTCTCAAGTGCACATGGAACATTCTCTAGGATAGACCATATGTTGGGAAACAAGGCAAGCCTCTACAAATTTAAAAAAATTGAAATAATAACAAGCATCTTCTCAGATCATAGTGCTATAAGGCTAGAAATTAATTACAAGAAAAAAGCTGAGAAAGGCACAAAGATGTGGAGACTAAACAACACACTACTGAACAAGCAATGGATCATTGAAGAAATTAAAGAAATAAAAAAATACCTGGAAACAAATGAAAATGATAGCATGCCATACCAACTCATATGGGATACAGCAAAAGCTGTATTAAGAGGAAAATTCATCGCAATACAGGCACATCTTAACAAACAAGAAAAATCTCAAATAAGCAACCTTAAAGCACACCTAACTGAACTAGAGAAAAAAGAACAAATGAAGCCCAAAGTCAGCAGAAGGAGAGAAATAATAAAAATCAGAGCAGAAATAAATACTATTGAAACGAAAAAGGCAGTAGAAAGGATCAATGAGACAAAGAGCTGGTTTGTTGAGAAGATAAATAAAATTGACAAACCACTAGCCAGACTTACAAAGAAAAAAAGGGAGAAAGCTCAAATAAACAAAATCAGAAATGAAAGAGGAGAAATAACAACAGACTCTGCAGAAATACAACAGATTATAAGAGAATACTACAAAAAACTATATGCCAACAGAATGGATAACCTAGAGGAAATGGATAAATTCTTGGACTCCTACAATCTCCCAAAGCTCACTCAAGAAGAGGCAGATAATTTGAATAGACCAATCACAAGGAAAGAGACTGAAACAGCAATCAAAAACATCCCAAAGAATAAAACCCCAGGACCAGATGGCTTTCCTGGGGAATTGTACCAAACTTTCAGAGAGGATTTAATACCTATCCTTTTCAAGCTATTCCAAAAAATTAGGGAAGACGGAACACTTCCTAACACATTCTATGAGGCCAACATCACGCTGATACCAAAACCTGATGAGGACACCACAAAAAAAGAGAACTACAGGCCAATATCACTGATGAACATAGATGCAAAAATTCTAAACAAAATTTTGGCAACCAGAATTCAGCAATTCATCAAAAGAATCATACATCAGGATCAGGTGGGATTCATACCAGGAACACAGGGATGGTTCAACATCCGCAAATCAATCAACGTGATATACCACATCAACAAACTGAGGAATAAAAACCACATGATCATCTCAATAGATGCAGAGAAGGCATTTGACAAGATCCAACAGCCATTTATGATAAAAACTCTGAACAAAATGGGCATAAAAGGAAACTACCTCAACATAATAAAGGCCATATATGACAAACCCATAGCCAACATCATACTCAATGGGCAAAAACTGAACCCCATCCCCCTAAAAACAGGAACGAGACAAGGATGCCCTCTATCACCACTCTTATTTAACATAGTACTGGAGGTCCTGGCCAGAGCAATCAGGCAAGAAAAAGGAATAAAAGGAATCCAAATAGGGAGGGAAGAAGTGAAACTCTCTCTGTTTGCAGACGACATGATCTTATATATAGAAAACCCCAAAGAATCCATTGGAAAACTGTTAGAAGTAATCAACAACTACAGCAAAGTTGCAGGGTATAAAATCAATTTGCTTAAATCAGTAGCATTTCTATACTCCAGTAATGAACCAACAGAAAAAGAACTCAAGAATACAATACCATTCACAATCGCAACAAAAAGAATAAAATACCTTGGGGTAAACTTAACTAAGGAAGTGAAGGACCTATATGATGAAAATTACAAGGCCTTTCTGAGAGGATTGGATGACGAGATAAGGAGATGGAAAGACATTCCATGTACATGGATTGGAAGAATAAACATAGTTAAAATGTCCATTCTACCTAAAGCAATCTACAGATTCAACGCCATCCCAATCAGAATCCCAATGACATTCTTTACAGAATTAGAACAAAGAATCCTAAAATTCATATGGGGCAACAAAAGACCCCGAATTTCTAAAGCAATCCTGAGAAAAAAGAACAAAATGGGAGGCATCACAATC
Source organism: Equus quagga (assembly GCF_021613505.1). Classification (NCBI taxonomy): domain Eukaryota; kingdom Metazoa; phylum Chordata; class Mammalia; order Perissodactyla; family Equidae; genus Equus; species Equus quagga. The sequence goes on along the minus strand of NC_060275.1, from coordinate 49,698,962 downwards.
CCTGACTTCAAAACATACTACAAAGCTACAGTAATCAAAACAGCATGGTACTGGTACAAAAACAGGTGCACAGATCAATGGAACACAATTGAAAGCCCAGAAATAAAACCACACATCTATGGACAGCTTATCTTTGACAAAGGAGCTGAGGGCATACAATGGAGAAAAGAAAGTCTTTTCAACAAATGGTGCTGGGAAAACTGGAAAGCCACATGTAAAAGAATGAAAATTGACCATTCTTTTTCACCATTCACCAAAATAAACTCAAAATGGATTAAAGACCTAAAGGTGAGACCTGAAACCATAAGGCTTCTGGAAGAAAACATAGGCAGTACACTCTTTGACATCAGTATTAAAAGGATCTTATCGGACACCATGCCCTCTCAGAGAAGGGAAACAATAGAAAGAATAAACAAATGGGACTTCATCAGATTAAAGAGCTTCTTCAAGGCAAATGAAAACAGGATTGAAACAAAAAAACAACCCACTAGCTGGGAAAAAATATTTGCAAGTCATATATCTGACAAAGGCTTAATATCCATAATATATAAAGAACTCTTGCAACTCAACCACAAAACATCAAAAAACCCAATCAAAAAATGGGCTGGAGACATGAACAGACATTTCTCCAAAGAAGATATACGGATGGCCAATAGGCACATGAAAAGATGCTCATCATCGCTGATCATCAGGGAAATGCAAATCAAAACTACACTAAGATATCACCTTACACCTGTTAGAATGACAAAAATATCTAAAACTAATAGCAACAAATGTTGGAGAGGTGGTGGAGAAAAAGGAACCCTCATACACTGCTGGTGGGAATGCAAACTGGTGCCGCCACTGTGGAAAACAGTATGGAGATTCCTCAAAAAACTAAAAATAGAACTACCATACGAACCAGCCATCCCACTACTGGGTATTTATCCAAAGAGCTTGAAGTCAGCAATCCCAAAAGTCCTGTGCACCCCAATGTTTATTGCAGCACTGTTTACAATAGCCAAGACGTGGAAGCAACCTAAGTGTCCAGCAACAGACGAGTGGATAAAGAAGATGTGGTACATATGTACAATGGAATACTACTCAGCTGTAAAACAGAACAAAATCATTCCATTTGCAATAACATGGATGGACCTTGAGAGAATTATGTTAAGTGAAATAAGCCAGCGAGAGAAAGATAATCTGTGTATGACTCCACTCATATGAGGAATTTAAAATTATGGACCAAGAACAGTTTAGTGGATACCAGGGGAAAGGTGGGGTGGGGGGTGGGCACAAAGGGTGAAGTGGTGCACCTACAACATGACTGAGGAACATTAATGTACAATTGAAATTTCACAAGATTGTAACCTATCAATAACTCAATAAAAAAAACCATCAATTTAAAAAGTAAATATTGGTGCTTACTTCATATATTATGAATTTTCAGTGAAAGCTTATCCCCAGATTTGGAGCCATGAAGAGACAGCAGTCAATTTGCTATCACATAAGTTCTAAAGACCTGAGTTTTCTTCTCTTTAAAATACAAGTAGAATTTTAAATTTCTTTTCCAGACATAATATTCAGCTATTCTTGACCTAGAGAAAGTTATTTAGAAAGCTGTCTTCATCAGAAATACTCCAAAGTATATTAATGTTACATAAATACATTAAACAAGAAACTAATAGCTTAAAATAATCTTTTTATTAATTCTCTTTAGAAAGAGGAAGTATCTAGAAAGAATTTACTTCAAATATACTTTCTTACTAAAAGCTATAAATTTTCCTTTATTTCTTCATGGAGGTATATTTAAAATTGATAACTTTTTCTTTTAAAAAACTATTTCGTGAGGGCCAGGCCTGTGGCTGAGTGGTTAAGTTCGCGTGCTCCACTGCAGTGGCCTGGGGTTTCGCTGGTTTGGATCCTGGGTGTGGACATGGCACCGCTCATCAGGCCATGCTGAGGTGGCATCCCACGTGCCACAACTAGAAGGACCTACAACTAAAATATACAACTATGTACCGGGGGGATTTGGGGTGAAAAAAGCAGAAAGAAAAAGAAAAAAGAAGATTTGCAACACTTTTTAGCTCAGGTGCCAATCCGTAAAAAAAAACCAAACTATTTCACTATAGTTAGCACATCAAAATACATTTGCCATAACGACAGATGAAAATGACATTTGTCCTACTTTGTACATTTATTTTTATACCTTTCATGATTGCATTGTGAATCTTGCGATTACTCTGTGAGATCTGATAACTCAAGCATATTTCTAAATGTTCTTTCAATCTAACCATTCATATCAAAGGAGTCTTTATATAAATTTTACTTTAAATAAAGCCTAAATGCTAAACGATGAAAACTACAGATATCCTATTAATCAGAATTCTCCAGGACCCCATGTAGTACTTACGTAAGATTTAATGATCACTAAAAACTGTATCTACTCTCTCCATCCCCACCGTATCTAAGCTACCTCTCTCTTTCACGGGCAACTTTAACAGACTCCTAACTGTTGTCTCTGCTTCTTTTTTCCTCCTTTCTAATCCATTCTCCACGGAGTAGCCACAGCAATCTCCCTCAAGTGCAATCCAATCACGTCACATTTGTGCTTAAAATCCTTCAAAGGCTCGAGGCACAAAGTTGACTCTTTTCTCCCCTCTTCTGTGGCTAATTGTCTCTCATTCTTCAGGACTTAACTTCCATGGAATGTCCTTAGGGAGGTGCATTCTGAACTCCACGCAATAGGTTAGGACAGCTCTTAGAGTCTGATAAGTGATGCTGTGTGCTTCCTCCAGAGCACTTGTCCAACTGCAATGATACAGTGATCTGTACAATTACACATTTGCTGTTGACCCCTTCTAATGCAAAGTAAGCTCCACGGATGCACAAAGCTTGTATCTCTCTCCCAAACCTAGCACAGGCCCAGTGCTTCTCTGCTCAATAGAAACACAAAACAGTTTACATAAAATTTCCATTACCACGTATTTTCCTCATTGAATCAGGACATTGAAATGATTTCCTAATTTCTCTTACTGAGTCAACAGTAGAAAATCAGAGCTCAAAATGTGCATGAAGATGGAGCACTAACAATGCCAGAAGTAGAGTGTGCCTGAGCAGGGGGAGAACAGGAAATAAAGATGCCTGACCATTCAACACTTACAACGCTTAACATTTTTCTCTCAAATGTCTCCAACTCTCACTCTACTGAACTTTTCAAGGGTGGGGCCTTTATCTTAACTACCCTGATACCTTCAGTACTTGACACAGTGCTTTCAGTGCCTGGCACAGAAAACGGATTCTGCAAGTATTTGTTGAAGGACTGAGCAATGAGTTTCACATAGATTATTATTGATTGGTAATCATTCGAAATCATCACCAAGAGAAACAAAAAGCAACATGAGGATTCATTGCAAAGAGACGAGCAGGGGAGGAATAATCACATTTAGACAACATAATTAACTAAACGGGGAAAGAAATGTCAACAATACTTTTGGTCTGGGACATCATTTTTTTTCCTGACTGTTAAAAATCTCTCATTTCTAAAATTTCCTATGCGTGAGGGAGGGGGATTCTATTTATCACATTTTGTCTCCCATTATCCTGAGAGAAACATGTAAAAAAGCCAAAATCCCTGGTTTGCATTTCTATTCTATTCTACAGTGCGTGATGAGTCAATTGAGTGGGTAAAAGCAAGTATAGTGGTCCTTAGATATAACAATCAGGGATTGTACAAGTGCGCCTTTCAAAGAAAGAATGGGACTATCACAAGCACATCATTTGATAACCACTGTAACTTGTTCTTACCCCCAAACAGCCAGTTCTTAGAAGTGGTATTGGAATAAAATTAAATAATTTAATCCTTAAAAGCAGAATCTATCATTGGAATATATTTATCCTGTAACCTCAACTAATTTGAACCTTGCTCTTTACACTGCTCCTTAGGGCATCATATCAGAAGGACACAATTGGAACAGACTTTGTAAAGGTAGAGTCTGTTGATCTTTCCTATTTCTATGATTGTACAACAATATCAGGTGCCCCTGAGGAGAAGCAACATTGAAGCCAAGAGGAGGCAGCCAAGCGATGATCTGGAGGAAGCAAATTCCAGGCAAAGGAAAGAGCCAGTGTTCCCTAAGGTGGGAAAAATGAAACCAAATTAAGACCAATGTGGCTGCTGCAGATTGAGAGATGAGGTTAAGTTCTGGGCAGATGCCAAATCTTGGGTTTTATAGACTTGGGAGGAATTCAGGCTATGTTTTGGATAAAGAGTTGGCCGAAGCTGTTGATGAATTGCACATGAGAAGAGAGGCAAAGATAGGAAACAACATCTCATTGAAGAAAGGCACTGATAACTCAAATTCCAGGAAAATACATCTTAATCAGCTTACCCTTGAAGGGTGATGTAAAACTACATAGTATAGTAAATTTTCATTTCTTCCACTATGGATGTTCACTTTAAATTTCTAACGTGCAGGATGCTGCCTGCACTGATGAGCCAGCTACTGGATAGAATTGGAAGTCAGTGCTATCAACTACATCCTTATACTCAAGAGAGATGTACAGAGGACTCAATGGTCTCCAAGCTCTCTCCTAGGACAATACGGCTTCCCTGCGGCATGCCACAGAGAACAGGCTGAGCTGGATGCTGGCCTGGCCTAGATTTCAGTACTGGGACATACCCCGCTCTGGCTAGAATTCATTTCTTATCTCATTTTGTACATGTTTCCTTTATGTTTTCCAAATTATGCATAAATTCTTGAAACTAGGTAAAAAATGAAATTATCAGTTAAGCAGAGCTAATAATTCACCTTTGCAATTTGTCCCATCCAAGTATAAAGGCTTAGAGAAGGTTTGTAGTTGTAGTAAAGGGGAGCCAACATCATGGCTCTGTAAAACTGACCCAAAACAACAGCTTTGGGGGAAAAAAAAGAGTCAAACACTGGACTAATGCCAGTTTCAATCCTGGAATCTACAGGATTAATTTAACAACAAATCAAGTGAAACAGCTCTATGGTTTTTGATTAAAAAGATATGATTACAGCAACAACGATTTCTTGTAGGATTTTATAAATGGATGTTTTGATGATATTTGGAGAAAAATATGTCCCTTGTTAGTGTTTTATAAATATTGATTAAATAAATGAAATAATGAATGAAGGTGAGAAGAGAAATTAAGAGAAACAAAGCTAAAAGCTGGTTTTGTATATTCCCTTCCACACTGGCTCCTTGACTTTTCTGTTTTGGGTGTATTTTTGAAATCCAGGTGAACTCAATAACACTCCCAGCCATAAAAAGGGTTTTCAATGACTCAGATCCAAAAACTCATATGAAAACCTGAAAATTTAACAGAATAACACAGATGTAGAAAAGACTAGCCTTCAGCAGCTGATGTTTTAAAATTTTTTCTTGGTCTCTATTTTTCTAAGGTGGAAACTGAAGCTGAAATTTTGAAATATCTTTTAATATTGGTGAAAAATACAGAGATAAAGGGATTAAAATATATATGCTTCAATCACTAAATTATTAGCTTTGCTGCACATGAAAAATCTCATCAAATTGTAACAGTAAATTCAAGGCCAAAGCAACCTTGAAATTGTTTAGAACACCAATGAAGACTTTCTATTAATAATTATATATATATGCAATTTATATATGCATGTATATATTTAAAATGTAAAATAAAATAGCATTTTACTTAATATTTTCTAGATTTATAAATTATTTTTGAGCCCAAATCTAACAATGGAAAAACTCTACCTATAAAGAGTTATTAATTCTGCCTTTATATTTAATGAAACTCAAAGTTACATGCCAGTTTTGAAATTTTAATTTATCTTCTATTATTCAATAGAGTTTTTATAGGGGTCTTTTACTTTAACTCACCAAGATCATTGGATGGAAAAAAATTGAAATTGTCATCACTAATGATGACTCTTTTATTAGACAGGAATATAGTAGAGCAGGAAGTTTTATCATAGACAGTTTACATGCACTTGAAAACTACTAAATTAAGCAATTTCCATCCAAGATTCATGAGACATAGGATATGAGACTGTAAAAATCCCTTTTTACTTTGTGAAAAAACAAGCTATTTGAGGAAACAATATGCATCTTTACAACTCTTAAACCTACAGATAAGCATAGGTAGAGGAGGTTTCGAATGTGTTATGCTCGCTGCCCACATTGTCTTAACATCATCCTAAAAAAGATGAAAGGGGAAATCTGCATGCTACTCATTAAGATTTTTTTTAAAATCTATTATCACATGGTATTGTTTTTCATAGAAGGTTGCTTTTTTAAGGACAACCCTATTCTCTGTAGCAGACGACATGTTCAAAGATGAGGGAGTGTGCAGATGGAAGATAAACCTTAGAAATAAGAAAATCAGAACCCTGAAAACCCACCCTGAGCTTGTGTCTTTCTACTGCTATTATCCCTTGGAGAGCTGCCTTTGACGCCCTGGGGCACAGGCCGGTACTTGGTCCAGTGTTAGTGCAGCAAAGAGGGGAAGGGATGTGGGGCCAGTGTTCTCACAGTGCTTCCTTCACTATTTGACCACCACATACGAAATACAGCCACCTGTCAAGTGTCCAGGGAGGCAGTGGGTTATCATGGTGAAAAGGAACAGGCAGGTGTCCATTCTTATGGACATTACAGTAAAGGAGACAGATATCAAGGAGTCGCACTGATGTATAAATTATTTCAAACTAGAAAAGGGCCATGGAGAAATGGTCTGTAAGAGAATATAGGGAAGGAAATTGACCTCACTTGACTACAGGCAAAGCTTCTATGGACATTACGTTTCAGGAATAAAATGAAAGTTCTTTGCTCTCAACTTAAAAAAAAAAAAAAAAACAACAACAAAAAAAACAGAAACAAAAACCCTGCTTGCCATGTGGATCTTATTTGCAAGCTATTCATGTGTTATTCATTTATAAAAACACAATGTTTCCTACATGAGCAGTGCCTATGCAGCACTGTCAACAATATAAATATGAATGTGACATACCTCCTGCTTCCAATACATTCATTGACTACTTGGACAGATAGGCATATTACTATGTACATGGTAGAATGTGTCAAATGTGACAGAGGAGCAAGTAAAAGCCAGGGAGAGCACAGGGGACAGGTGAAGGCTATCCTGATGATGAAGCTGCCTTAGCAAGTGCATGGAAGCTATTGTCATTCTTTTTTGTGTGTGTGAGGAAGATTGGCCCTGAGCTAACATGTGTAGCCCAATCTTCCTCTTTTTGCTTGAGGAAGAGTGGCCATGAGCTAACATCTGTGCCAAGCCTCCTCTACTTTGTTTGTAGAATGCCACCACAGCATGGCTTGATGAGCAATGTGTAGGTCTGCACCTGGGGTTTGAACCCATGAAACCCGGGCTGTCCAAGCAGAGCATGTGAACTTAACCACTACACCACCAGGCTGGCCCTCTATTGTCATTCTTTTATTTCTAAACCAAACTTTTTCTCTGGTTTTGTGCTATGTGCCTACATTTACTTCTCATCACTTCTATTTTATGTAATTGCACAGTATTGTGTACGCATGCATTTTTGTGAGACATCTTAAAACCTTTCACAAAGAGAGGCACAAGTAAATGCAGATTAAGAGAAAATCAGAGAAAAAGAGAAACAGAAAAAGTAGCAACCCTTCCAGAGCAGGGCTTCCTAAAGTGGGAGAAGTATCAAAATACAGAATAAGGCATAGAGACTGGAAATATAAAGGATGTGCTGGAGAAAGAGGCCCGCTGGTAAACTGGATCACAGGGTTCCCGGGAGGAGACAGGGCAGAAGTTTTGCAGAAATAGGTTGATTTCAAAATACAGCGGGCCTAGAATGGTAGAATTCTAGCAGTTTGCTTGTGCCAGGGCAGTGATGATCAAGTCTGTATTGGAGGAAGATAATTCTGGAGGCAGGGTGAAATGGCAGATGACGATCGGATTGATAGGATTTGCAATTAATTACATATGGAGGACTCAGGGGAGGATGAAGTTACAGAAGTTACCCACGTTGGTATCCTAGATTACTGAGAAGATAGTAATGTTTTATTTGAGACACAAAAGAGAGTAAGGACAATATGGCAAGGGATGATGGGTTATACTTCAGACATGAGGAGTTCAAGCTGCCAGCAGATATCTAGGACTAGAATTTCTAAGAGGTTAGGATGCAAAGATTTGGAAATCATTTACCTTCAGGTGTCAGCTGAAACCTCTTGAATACTGGAAGTGAAGTAGGAAGAAAATATTGATTGGGAAGAGTAGGGAGCCAGCACTTACTTCCAAGAGCCCTCAGAGTTGCTGCAATACATGGGAAACCGAAAAGCTTTGTAGAGAAAGATGCTGAAACCAATTCTTAGATTCCTAAGAGAGAGTCAAGACCTATTTGAGATATACCTCACAGTGGGGAAGAGACTACAATCCAGGAGGATCTCAAATCAAGGTTTTATCAATGAAAGCAATGAGCTTCTGTCCCTATAAATGCAGTGACAACGTGTATTTCTTTTTCTTAAGTACGGTAATGTGTTCACTAAACAATTAGTAGAAATCATTAGAGAATATATTTGAATGATGCATAAATAATGCATCAGACTGATGTCATCCTTTCTAATCCTTTAAAAACATATTTGGGTTGTCATTGATTATATTATTAAAACTCTCTAACCTCAAAAATGAAGTCCATCAAATTTAATAGGATGAAAGAGTTGCCAGGAATGTCAACAAATGGCTGGAGTCTCAAGTTACCATCTCATAGTAAAAGGTTTCAATTTCACTGGGTTTTTGCATGTGTGTGTGTGTGTGTGGTGAGGAAGACTGGCCCTGAGCTAATATCTGTTGCCAATCTTCCTCTTTTTGCTTGAGGAAGACTGTCGCTGAGCTAACATCTGTGCCAATCTCACCCTATTTTATATGAGGGACACCACCACGGCATAGCTGGATGAGTGGTGTGTAGGTCTGTGCCCAGGATCTTAACCCGTGGACCCTGGGCTGCTGAATCAGAGAGTGCGAACTTTTCTGCTATACCACTGGGCTGGCCCTAATTTTGCAGTTTTTTAATTACACCTTTAACATGATCATATGAATTAAGACAAGATATTTATGGTATTTGGCCTCAAGCTACAATTTACCTTTTTCCCCCAAACTCCTTATAGGTGCACATCAAATGATTTGTTATACACCGAAGGTTCTGATGGCATATTTGAAATCAATTAAGATACACATTCAATATCATCCTTATAACAATGCCATTCTCACTTGCTTACATTGCAGCGGTTGCAAACACTATGGCACCTTGTGGCTCCAGCAAAAAGTAAGCATTGTGGCGGGAGGAGGAACAGAAAACTAAGTGGTACAGGGTCAGCAAGAGGCACGCTCTGCCTCAAGAGCTTGCATCTCAAGAGGAGGTTCAGCTGCAAGCACACTTGGGTGATGCTCTGGGTGAGGGGCCCTACTCTGTCTCTATCCTGGTTTTTACCGGCAGTGAATGATGATGGGGCATTTGTGAGTGTGAAAGCCGAAAACAGCGAAAAAGTCTCCCGTGTGCAAGCAGCTCCGGAAGCAGCACAGGAGCACTGAAACCCTGCCAGACCTTCTGACCTTGGGGAAGCTGGGCCTCCTGCCCACCCCAGAGGCAAACATCTTTGTCATTTCTTGCCTGCATTCAGACATCTTTTCCTGAATAGGGTAAAGAGGTGACTGTAAGTTAGAATCATTATTTTCATCAATTTTAATATTCATTTTAAAAACATTTTAACCTCTACGAAATAGGATGCTTCTTACAATCAATGGCATGTCATCGTTTAAGTACAAACATATTTTCCTTCTGACTCAGTGATACATACAGTGTGTATTTTATGACTGGTATCAGATTTGATGAATTAAGATAATTATGAATAATCCTGGTCATACCAATGGGAGTGTGTCATTTGTGCTAATATTAACTGGCATGTGTGACCTGGGGGAAAATGTTCTCCCATTTAAACATTGACTTAAAATAATCACCACACATACACAGAGAATCTCCGATTTCTGGACATGCCTTCAGGAATTAACCATTTTTGGAAAACTACTTTGTGGGAAAACTATCTTAGACTACGTTCAGGACCACGAAAAGATGGGGAGACGAGATATTTTGTTTAATTCTCAGAGGTCTTTCTTCCTCCTGAAAATGTTGACATTCTCAATGTTATACAGAGGATGTAATCTCATTGTGTTTGAGAACATTTCCCCAAAAGTTTTACAGGAGATTGAGCAGCACAGTGATAGTCTGACTACCTAGATAAATAACTTCATCCTTTAAAGGGCCCTACATTTCAATATATTTTTAACTGTCAAAGTTATGAAATCAGAGTCTCATCATTCAAACACAACTCTTAATATTAAGGATGTATTTCCTTCTGGTCTTTCTTCATAATCATATTTTACATTGTTTTGTGTATATACAATTTTGTATCTTGTGTCTATTTAGTTACAATTGGATTACAATTATCTTCTCAGTGGTATCCAGGCTTTGTTAATTACCATCTTTAATGGTTGCATAATATTTTCTTAAATGAATGTCTTATATTTTACACGTGATTTTCCCTATTGTTTCCCAAACTTGGCAATATAAAGCTCTAAGATTCAGGTATTTTGAAATATTTAGTTAGAGTTTAAGAAACAAGATTTAGGATATCAATGCACATACATTTTTTGTTAGGACTTTTGTAGAGCAAGTATATTAGTTATTTGTCTCTAACATAGTATATATTGTATATTAATAATAGTGTAGATACTATACATACTGTACTCTAGTTAGTGATGATAATTAGCTTTACCTTTATTGTGGGCTTTCTTTTTAATAGACAAGAATTTAAAGCTAACTTGCGTTTCTTTGGTTGATTAGAAGGCTGAGTAACTTCCCACATGCTTGTTTGGTCATCATGTTTCCTTGTTTTGTAAATTGTCTGTCCCTGTCTATGCTTATTTATATACTGAGCTACTTTAATTTTCTCACTCAATTATTATAATCTTTTTGTCTAATAAATATATTACACAACATTCTATGTCTTTTTTATATGGAGATTTTTGATACCCAAAAGTTGAAGAACTTTTATATTAAATATATCTATTTTTATTGTATTTTTCAAAGCATAAGTTTTTTCTTTACCATTCACAGAGCTGATAAATATTAAATAATTTTCTTTAAGTGCTTGTTAAAAAAATAACTTTTTAATTCTTAAGGATTTATTTATTGCATTATATGAGATGAGGGTTTACATTGATTTCATTCTGTTTTTGTTAGCCAATTATCCTAATCCCATATATTGAGTAATTTTTCTCTTCCTCACAGATTTATGACCATCCTGGTAATACATTAAATTTCTAGATATGTCAGGGTCTATTTTTGGGCCAACTAACCCATCTGTACATTCTCAAGATAACAACACTTGACTTTAGCTATTGTTGGGTAAATGTCTTGCAGCGCTCACTTGTGTCCTCCTTATTCATTTTTATATGTTTATATTTCCTCCTCAATATTTATGATGAACTTTAGAAATATTTTAAGTTTTTTTAAAAGGATGTTTTCCAAGTTTTTATTAGGATTGCAGTGAACTTAAATTGTAGAGAATTGAATACCTATATGTACCATTCTGTTTTAGAAATGTCTTCTATTATGATTTTTCAGTTTATTCATGTAAATTATATATTTCTTATTAAAGTGATTACCACCTATTTTATAAATTTTACCACTATAAATATTTTCCCATTTTATTCCCTGAATGTTCACAAAAATAGCAATTGATTATTGAATACCTTATATCTTGCCAAGTTACCACAATTTTATTAATTGTAAATTTTTTTCAGTTGATTCCTTTTGATCTACAAGATATATAAGAAGATCACTTATAAAGAATCACTATTTAACTGTTTCTAATATTTACACCTCTATCTATTTTTTTATTGCATTGGCCAGAACTTTCAAAACAATATTAAATAATTATGGTGATTCTAAGCACCATTATTGTAGTTCCTATTTTAAGATATATGCCTCCAGCAGTTCACAGGTAAATTATAACTGACTAGCTTAGTTTCTGTTGAACTAGGGTGATTCTTGCCTTTTATTCCCATCTGTAAGGCAAGTGATTGGTCACAAGCCCTATAATGGTGTTACCATTTTGTTAAACACTTTTCTATTTATCTGGTATAAAGGATTTACTTTGGAATACTAGGGAGACAGGAAAAGTAGGAAACATGAAGGTCCTAGACAAATGATCAAGGTCATTTCATTATTATTCTCACAACTTTGTAATGAGAACCCACTCTATTCAATTCTATGAGACTTTAAGTAAAATTTGATTCCAAAGATAGACTATATCCAGTAGAAAAATAAAATCTTGTTAAAATCAACAGTGATAAAAACAGCACATTACAGTAGGGCAGGAAAAATTTAGAAAATATTTCTAAAATATTAAAAGAAAAACTCAAGTACAAATTTTGTTCTTGATAATAATGAAGTTGAAAATGCAACATCACACTAAGGCTGGCAAATATTCATTCATTCTTACAATTTTGCAATCTATATGTCTTTATGAATGCTTAACACAATTTACGGCATTTTAGCTATTTACTTCTGTTTGGCAGACGAAAAACAGCAGTGGTTTTGCAATTAGATTTTACCACTTCTGATCAGAAAGTTCTATTCCATTGTTTTGCTTGGTGAACCAAACAGCCTAAGATGTTTCAGAACAGAACTTACAAAATGAAGTTAAGATTTCAAGGTGACTGGGCTTTGAGATGTACAACGAAAAAGAAACTTGTTGGAACAGTGCGGAGGAAGTGAGGGAGATCTGAAAAGGAGAGAACAGAGCACAGCGGAGCGTGGGTAACCGTCGGTCAAGGGGACGGTGCTCAAGGTCCCTGAAGGCTCAAAGGCTGCACGTGACAGTTGAAAGGTTAGTTTTCTTAAGGAAGTTGGCGACGGGTGTGCCAAAATGCAAAATTAGGCAAAGTCTTTTCAAAAATCATCTTTTAATCATCTAAAATTAGCAATGAAACAATTAATGGTGATTTTGTGGGTATCTATTCTAAAATCCCAGCTGTAAATTCACCAAATCAGATCACAATTCTTTAATGAACACAACCAGCATGGTCAGAGGTGGATCAAGATAATATGAACATGTCTGTCATGCTGGAACAGATTACTGAAGCAGATGAGAACATAATTGAATTATATTATGACCCTCCAGCTGAGGAGGTCCAGGAATGTGGCATTCATATTTCAGTGAAACCCAGCAAGGACAAAGCAACACAAACAGGGAAGAGCCACATCTGTTCACTCACTTCACATGGCAACTAGTATTCCAACATAAACACTGTATGCTAAACAAATATTATTGGAGACGGAAACAACAATTTAAGACATGTTGCACTCTAGGAGATACAAATGGACACAGGTAGATCTCCTCTCTGAATTGGTCTTTAGATCACTATTAAAATATGAAACTCTTTTTAAAAAGATGTTTTTCAAAGCATAAATATGGTATAAAATACTCCCTAGTTGTAAGAACGTATCCTTCAAATATCTGTTAAATATTTTTAAAGGGCCTAAATTTTTCGTAAGGAAATACTTTAGGAATGGGTAGAATCTAGCTGCATTTTTCAGATCTCCAATATAGAAGCAGTTATCCATTAATCAGTTAAAATATGTTTGTTTTGCCATGAGTTTTTATTTGGGCTTCTACTTTGACATGCTTTAAAAAATTTAGGCTTTTAGGTCTCATAAAATTTAATGAGAATATGCTCATCATTCATTTTGCCCGGAAAATAACCCTGCCCTTCCTCTCTTCCTCTTCTTCTCCCTCCCTGACACATTTACTGAGTGCCTATCTAGTTTAAAGCAACGTGCTAGGCTCAGGGGATGCAGTGATGACTAAGAGTACATGGTACTATTCTTAAAGAAGTTCACAGGCCAGTGGCGATGCAGAAATATACACATCTAATTAGCCAGTAAATTCAGCAATAAATGGACGTCCACATTGGTGCTTCGGAGCACAGAGGAGAGTGTTCCCACTCAGCCCGAGGAGGTTGGAAAGGAATAAAGAGGAGGTAGCTGGGCTAACGCTTAAGCTCTTTCTCAAAATTCATTCCTGATGTCATCCCACAAAAACAAGAGTTTTAGGATTATCACCATTTCTAAATTTGACTGTCAAATAACTCACAGTCCATAATTTTAAATCTAGTTGACTGTAAAACTCTTTATAGTAAAAAGAGGAAGTAACAGAAACCCAATCATTATGTATTCATTTTCTTTAATATTCAACTCTGCTTAACAGCCATAATTCTTTCAACTGTCTGTACATAATAATGTCAATGAAATTAGAATAGTTTGAATAGGTACCGAGGAGCAGACTCTTTTAAATAATCATTTTTTTTAACGGTAATAATAGCATCCTCAAAAACACAGCAGATTGCTTTGCTTCCCATAAAATCAGGACAAGAAAGATGCTATTCTCTTCACCCTCCAGTGAGCTCAAAAGGTGGGAATGTTGCCAAGATAATTCAATGAGCAGGAAGTCATTTTCCCAGGAAACTTCAAAAATATCATTAATTCACTTTGATTTTTTACAATGATTATAAAACATGTATAAAGCTGGCTGTATCTAGCAGTTTTAAATGACAGTATTGTTTTTTTCCACTGCAGTGCATAATTGAAAAAATCCTCCCTCCCCCCATCAATTTCACAATGGAAAATCTAGGCAAAGTGTTTTATTTTTGTTTAACCTTGAAAGATACATGATGTGCTCAATGGAAAATCTATCACTTAATTAGTTTTTACAGATTTGACATCAAACAGGAACACATTTGAAATACAGACAAAGTAAGAGGTGAAACCATACAATTTAGAATTTTAAGGGAAAATGTTAGATCTTCTATGAAGGTCAAAGTCAACTCCTTCCCTTAAATTCCCTCAGAAGACTTAAATGCTTTAGAGGATGCAGGGATGGTACCTGTGGTGATCCCCTTCCCACTTTATTTTTCATTGTTCTCTTTCATAATTCACTTGAAATTTAGCTTGACTCTTTTTTCCTCCAACATATTAGTTACCTGTCATAGCGAATAATTTTGAAACATGCTTTGTAACCGACTGCTTAAAGGGAAAAATGAGATTTAGGATACTAGATAAGGAAACAAATAATTGCCAGTCAGTATGTTAAATGCTTTAGTAGACAATGTGCAAGTTGTTATGGGAGGTCTGAAAAGGAAGTTGACTGATGCCTGAGGAGGTCAAAGGAGGCTTTTCACAAGTCACAGTTGAGCCTCACCTTACAGGATTTATAGGTGTTCACAGGAGGTTAAGAGGAGAAAGAACATATCAGACAAAAATACACACAAACCAACACACATACAGAACAAGCCAGAACATGAGGTCCTTTTGGAGTTCTGAGATGATAAGCAGCTGTGTGAGTCTACAGCACATGTACCCAGTGAATGAGAGGGGAGAGGGGAGATGAGAAAGCTGTGGTTGGTCTGTGAAGGATTTTACACACCATGCCAAAGATTTTGGATTTTATCATTTAGAATTTCATTGTCCAATATGATAGCCATTATCCACATGTGAATATTTAAAATTTAAATTAAACACAAGCAAAAATTCAATTCCTCAGTTGCACTAGCCACATTTCAAGCGCTCAATAGCCACGTGTGACTAGTGGCTACCATATTGAACAGCACAGATACAGAATCTTTCCTTATCACTGAAAGTTCTATAGGACAGCACTGCCTTAAATAAGGAGAAGCCACATCTAAATGCTGATTATAAAGCAAACGATCAACCTGATTAAAACTGCTTCATTAAAAAAGGTAACTCATACAGTGTGAAGGATTAGCCTAGAGGTAGTGGGACTGGAGGCAGAGGGCCAATAAGAAGGAAACTGTTTAGTGACTGAACTAAAACTGTAGCAGTGAAGAAGTGGAGGAAGTTGCTAGAAGATTTGGAGGGGTAGAACCAAGAGGATGGTATTAAGTTTCTAGTGTAGATAACTGGGGGTATGGTGATGTTCCAACTGGAAGACACTAGAGAAAATTACAGTGGGTTGGAGAGTTGCGATTAGTTTATTTTTTGGCTTGTAGAGTTTTGTAGATGCCTGGGACTTAGGAGGTTTGAATTAATAGGTCTCAAAAGTAATTTCTCATCATTTTTCCTTTATAATGGAGGTACTTTCACAGTTGCCTAAAACAAACATTCTAAGCTTTCATATGACTCCTAAAGTTTTTAAAGTAGGTTAAACAAGAAAAGAGAATTAGACAAATTGGCAAAAATGATGATTTAGACTAGGTTTAAAGCTTTTTTCAATTCATTTTACTACCAAACCTGAAAATAAGCAGTGCAAAGGAGGATGTATGCCAGCTGAGGATACTAGGAAGTGGCTGCTGCTCCCCGATGTTGCCCTAGTTCCAAGGTCTGAGGGTCAGTGATGTCCATACACCTGAGGGACTCCTCAGGTCAGAGTAAAGAAATGTGACTTCCAGCCTTTCATATCCCATGAGCCTGGAGAGGGTCCACGTCAGCTCTCAAGGATCTACCTACTACCAAATAATGGAATCTTTTTGCACCATAGTTAAAGGCTTCAGTATAATACTTCTTAATTTTTCATGCCATGTCCTCCTCCCACAGTTCTCTTTCCCCTCCTCTTTATTCTTAGCTACTGAGTAAGCATCCTATCTTGCAAAGAAAACAGAGGTACACTCCAACTCCAAGGTTACTGCTACTTTCATTCATGTCCATCACTTTCCTGCTTATTTCATGGGAAGGCATTCCTATTTTTACACACTGGTTTACAAAAAGAGTCACAGAAGGCATGCAGTGCATTCAATTGATGGTAGAGTGAGACATGGAGGTGAGAAAGAATTTTTTTAGGATGGAGTCAATTGAATATGTTTAAAAATTCATGCAAAAAAACCAGAAAAGACCAAGAAGTTGAAGATACAGAAGAGAAAGGTTCCTTGATGAGGTCTCATAAAAGGCTGGAGTAGATGGGACAAAGTATACGCGGTGGATTAGCACTGGAATGGAGGAAGGACCACCCTTCCAGTCATCATAGAAGGAAAGGAGGCAAGAATGCAGACCCTGAAGGAGAACACATCTAACCTGAATCCTAAAGCCTTCAAAGGAATTATCCATTTGGGTAGTGATCAAGCCCACCTACAGCTTGGCTCCCTACTCCTGTGGCTCCATATAAGTCACGGCTTCTGGAAGTGCTTGGGAGCAGCTTCTCCAACCTTGGGAGAGGCCAAATGAAGGCTGGGTCTACCCCCTCTTCCACATGGAGCACTTTAGTCCTTGTAACTCCAAAAGAACAAACTGCTGTCCACCACTGCTTATTTTTCAGACTCAAACCCCAGATTTGTGCTTCTGCTTCTGCCCAGGGATATATTTACCTTGTTTGAATCCTAGTTTTTTAAATTTTATCTCTCTTTTTTTAAATCATTGGTATATGTGGAGCAGAATGGATACCTCAAATTGTGAGTTATTTATCAGAATTCACAAACATTTTTTGAAGGAATGAACATGCTATTTTTTCTTTCTTTTTAATTTTTTTAATTAATTTTTTTATTGAGGTGACATTGGTTTATAACATTATATAAATTCTACATTTTCTAAATGATGATACCAGGTATCCATTTCAGTTGAAATATTGAGACTTTTAACTGACTCTGAGGATCTTATCTGCAAAATATTTTTTAAAGTTTTCAGTGAAAGTTCAGCTACGTAGAGAAAAGTTTTACACAAATTTAAAAACGAAAATTGCTCTATTTATTCTTGATACAACAATCAAAGAGGAAATAAGACGTAAACCTTCTGCCATTATGATTCCCCGTACAGGCTGCCTCAACCTTAGCTGCAGGCTGTTATTGGAAGTTCACTTGTAAATTGCGTGTTTGGAACATAAAACGTAATTTCCATAGAAAAAATATTACAAATTGTAATTAGGTTTCCAAGCCAACTCATAAAAGCAAATTTGAGATAGAATATACTTCAAATACCATAAATTTGCATGAAATAATAGAAAATAGCATATGGAATCACTGCTTGTTTTCCTTTTACACGCATTAAAATGCCTTTTGAACCAACGCAAAACCCAGTGTTTCCTCTGCTTAACTAATTTAACACTGGAGTCTTAGCCACAGGTGGAGTTGGGAGCTCATTTGGGTCTATTTTTATTATGCCAGTAACATAATGAGTTATTGGACTTTAGGAGGAATGGGATCATGAGGGAAGAAACTTTGATTTCCAGAAACTTTAGACCCAAAATAATCAAGATGCCCTCCTCTCTCCCTAGGACCAATGGAGGAAAGAGAGAGAGAAAGAGAAAGGGAGTGGGAGAGAGAGAGAACAAGAATGAGAGCAGTGAAAACAAGCCAAGTAGCCAGACGTGTGCTCAGATGGAAGCCAAAATGGCAGCTACAATAGGCAGAGAACCAGTTACCCTGCAGAAATGAGGAGAGAAAACTCCCACATGACCACAGCAACTGTCAGTAGCAATTAAGTTGCCAAGAAGTGGGATGAGAAGTAAACAACAGTAACTCTTCTCAGATGAAGAAAAAAGGGGGTTGGGGAAGCTGCCACCTGAATCAAAGGGAAGACACAGAAGTGTAGGAGCTGATGGACTGGCGCTGAGGGTGAGGCTCAGCTGAGTACAAGCCTGCACCCACATCCACCAGCAAAAGAAGGCAGGAGACCTGAGGCTCCTTTGGCTGTGGTGTCCAAGGGGTGAGGATTAGGGTTACGACAGTGGTGAAGCACCACAGGGCAGGCTGGGAGCTGCCAGAAAGAAAGAACTGGAGCTATAAAATGAGGCCAAAACAGGCAAACTAAAGTTATTCTTACCAGAGGACAGGAGGGTCACAAAGGGAAACACCATTTTCATTTAAATAATGGCAGCCAATTGTATGTAAGTCCGCAACTTCCATTTTAATCCTGAATATTTGATAAGCACATCGCCCTCGATTAATGTTTCAAAATATTCTTCTTTTTAATAAATCTTCAACTTGATAGCCATCAAACATTTGAGGTGTGTACTCCTTTGTTTTAGTTTAGTAAAATTAAAAAAGATTCCAGGCCTCATATTTAAATATACTTATGATGGTCACATTATATCAAACTTAAATCCTTTTTTGGAACAAGAAGGTATATAAAAATACATTATAAAGCAGAATACTATGTTACTTAGTATGTGTTTGTTTGAAATTTAACTATAATTTAGAAAGGTTAATTCACATTTAATAATTTAACAAATAAATTTTTATTGGGAACATATTGGCGCTGGGGTCTATATTGGGTGGACTGAACATAGTGATCTATCAGAAAGACATAGTCTCTGTCCTCTTGGAAAATAAAGCATAGCAGAAGAGACAGGAAAACAGGAAACTGCCATGTATTTTGAGACCTGCTACGATAGGATAAACTGAGGTTGCTATGGTATCATTTATAGGTCCAGGAAAGTTTCTGTAAGACGTGACTTCCAAGTAGATGCCTACAGTACAAGGAGCCTGGAGTTAGCCAAGGTGGGCAGGAAGTTGGGAGGAATCTTCCAGATAGAACTAGGATATTTGGGTTTTTGAGAGCGGTTTATTCCTAGGAGAGGGAGTGGTGTGGAGAGGATCAGGAGAGCATTCAGGGCAATTGTCACCATTGGCTGCCTACCCAGCAACAAATGCTTCTGTCTGGTTGCCAAGAGAACTGTAATCCCATTCAGATATCTGCCCCTCACCCTAATGGCTCAGGACAAGATGACTCCAGCCCCAGACCAGCAGGGACATCCTGGTTAAGTCATGCCAATCACTGTAACTCTTCCACTTTTCTCATTGCTAGACGATGAGCACCAGAGTAAGTTGCTGGGTGCTCCTAAGAAAGAAATCATCGTGTTGTTAAGAAAGCCACAAGAAGAACTGAAGACCCTCTTTTTTTTCTGGACATTATCAAGTTGGAATTTGATACTTGGAGCTACTGCTGTAGCAGTTTTGCTGCTAGAGTGAAGACGAATCATTACATGGAGAAGGGCTAAACCAAGGTCATTACAAAGAAGTGAAGATGGGGCCCTGATGTGCTGTCCCCAGAGACCATTCTTCCTCTGTACTTTTTCTTGTGAGATAATTTTCTCACTGGTTAAGGCAGTGTGAAGGAAGGTGTTCTTTTACTTGCTGTGGAAAACATGATAATCAATATAAAAAGTATGTAGAAGACAGGTGCAGAAAGGAAATCCTGAAGGGAGAGAAGTCACATGGGAATTGTCTGTCCTCCAACCTCTGAAGGGTTTCCACAAGCAATAATACATTCATCTCAGGTTTTTTAGAGCACTTGTTTGGGGGACAAATCGAAGAATGGAGTGTATGAAGACAGGTTCAGGGTCCAGATAACCAATCAAGAAGTCACAGTAACAAGGGTGAGATAGCAGGGTAAAAGTTCTGAACACAAATCCAATGTGGGAAGGGGGTTCCCCCCACAGCACCAAGCAATGCTGCAGACACCACTGGGTGTCCTACAATTGAACTCAACTCTAGTACTATCTACCTTGGAGGTGGTGTCAGATCCCATAGGTGAAGGGCTCAGTCCCATAGGTGAAGGGCGCAGTCCCATAAGACTGCCACCCCTCAACCCCACCCCCATCCTGGGACTTCAGATGCCAGTCCAGGTTGCCACTTGTGTTTCTGACCCTTTGACTATAAATCAGAGGTTCCCATGACTCGCTCCTCAGGTTCATTACTTTGCTAGAATGGTTCATAGAACTCAGGGAAACACTTACTTATGTTTACCAGTTTATTAAAGGGAAAAATACAGATGAACATCCAGATGGAAGAGACGTGTAGAGCGAGGTATGTGGGAAGGGGCACAGAGCTTCCTTGCTCTCTCCAGGTGTGCCACTCTCCCCACACCTCTAACTGTTCACCAACCTGGAGCTCTCCGAACCACCTACCTTTGGAATTTTTATGGAGGCATGATGGATCATTACTCCATTTTCAGTCCTTCTCCTTTCTCAAGAGAGTGGGGAATGGGGCTGAAAATTCCAAGCTTCTAATCATGGCTTGGTATTTCCGGTGACTAGTCACCCAGGAGCCCACCCAGAGTTGACTCAGAACAAAAGACACTCCTATCACCCAAGAAATTACAAGGGTTTCAGGAGCCCTGTGTCAGAACCCAGGGTCGAAGACCAAATATTAGAACAAAGGATGCTCCTAGTGCTCTTATCACTTAGGAAATTGCAAGGGTTTCAGGAGCTCTGTGCCAGGAACTAGGTGCAGAGATCAATATATATTTTCTATTATCTCAAAGGTAGTTTGCATTAAGTTAGTGGTGGAAGGGGGTGCCAAGATATAAATAGAGGCAGATGTTAGTTCAGCTCAATTTGAAAGGCAATTTTGCATGCTTACCATATGTACCGCACTGTTAAAGGTTGAAGATACAGGGAATAAGATGGTCTTTGCCTTCAAAGAGCTCACAGTTTAGCAGTGGAGGAAGACAGCTACATTGCAGCTGGCCAGCCTAATGTAGCCAGTGCATCACTGAGGCTGATGCACAGAGCACTATGAGAGGACTTATCAATGCTCGAGGGACAGAACAGAGAGAGATGATGTCTAAAAGAAAGGACACAAAATATTCAGTATCTACACTTCCTGGCTTCCCGCCTAACTCCTTAATTTATTGCAATCCGACTGCTGCTCTACTCTGTCCAAACTTCTCTCCCTGAGTATTCACGGGTGGTTTTTCATTGGACTTGAAATGCCCTCCTTTCAAGGGCATTAATTAAATTAGACTGGGTTAATTACTCCTTCCAGTGTTCCCATGGCATGCTCTCTGACCTCTATCACTCATCACACATTTTTAAAGTCAATTCATTATCTGTTTGTATCCTTCACAGGCCTGTTAGTTCCCTGAGGGCTGGCACCATTTCTTTTAGGTTTACCATTGCATTCACTTCCCTATCAAGTGTATGGTAGTTAAGAGGTGTTAGGAAAGTATTTACAGACGAAGAAATGAGTAAACGAATGGAAGAATGACTCTAAGATCATAATTAGAAGCATCAAGTTCAAAGCAGAGAGTAATGGCAGATGAGGCTGCAGATGCAGCAGCTCATGGAGTGACTTGGGTATCTTTTTGCTGAGGTGGGACACTACTGATTGGAAAATTGGACTTAAGAGTTATCATTAAAGCTCCAAATATGCTGGGCTAGAAAAAATAAAGATGATTCAAGTGGAAGAGACTTATAAATATGATTTTTAGCACCTTGACCAATTCAATATTTACTATGTACATGACATCACTAAAGAAAATGGGGCAGGGGAGCGGAAAACTTTGCAGATGAAAGGGGGTGGTGCTAGCCTCACAGAGAACAGACTTGAAATTGAAGAGCTGGAGTGGACATGAACTTTATCTACTTCAGTGGCTCCCAGATAGAAAACAGCTGCATAGAACACCTGAAAAAATTTCAAAGATTCCTGATTCCAGCCCCAGAGGATTCTAATTTACTAGGTCTGGGTCAGGCCTAAGGAGCTATTAAAAGCTTTTGGACAATCCTGATGTGCAAAGACAACCTCTGATCCAGTTCAACTCTTTCATTTACACATAAGGAACTGAACCCAGCAGGGACGTGTTGGCACTGCGAGGGCCATAAATGGCAGAGCTGGCACTACAAGTGAGTCTCTTGACCTTGAGGCCAGGACTTACAGCACAGAAGCACAAGAATTGGCCAGAAGTTGGAAGAATAAAATTCAAAACGGATAATGTATCTTAGTCGATTTACAACACATTTTTAAAGTTAAAGGTAGAGACTAGCTCTCTCCACCTGAGCTCTGAGACATAAGAATGAGACAGGACCACACTGTACAACACAGCCACTCTGTTTAGTGAATTAAGACCACAATAAATCTCACAGATTTTCTAGACTGTGATGACAATGGATCTGCAGAAGGCAGGGTGTTTTACACTGAGGGGTGAGTTATTAGTGGCATTAATCACAAGCAGCTTGTAGAGAATGATAAACGTCTGTTCTTCATAACTCCTATGTACAGAAGAAAAAAGATAGACCAACATTACCGTGTCATAGACTTGGGCTAGGCATGCATTCACTCTTTTCATTATTAAATGTTACAGTTATCAAAGATACTGCTTAATCATCCTTTTTGGAGGGGTCTTTAGTTTAAATCTGGGAGGCATTACACCTATTCACTGCAAATGGCAGAACATGATATGGAAGCTGATGTCTCATTATAGCCCAGTAAGATCTCTGGCCTTTTAACTGTCTCCTCAGTGGAGTATCTTAGAGAGTCCCCAACAGAATCCACATAGGTTGCCACAGATCCTGATGGAAAGGTTTGGTGGTGAATCACTGCGCCCTTCATTTTACCCAGCAATATCGGTAATCACTCAACATGCTTCCACAGAGAAACAGTGGTCAAGATCTTCCTGTAATCTCTCAAGACAAGGATCAAGCACTACATCACTATGTAAAATGACTGAATCACTACAGGTGAGTAATTGGATGCTATTTTTGCAACAGCAACATAAGTCATTGTACTAGTGAGGCTTTTCTGGATTATATTTTAGCTTCGCTTCCTATCCCTTCTTTTTTGATCATTCTTTCACAGCTCATTCACTCAGTTAAGCAGGAGAGAATGCATCATGTTTTCAGTAGTTCTAAGAAAGTCTCTTTAAAAATATAAACACATATGAGTTTTGTATGCATTTTTGAAAATGTATTAATTTATCATACTTTGTATATACTACTTCTTTCCTGTGTTTCTTTTTGAAAAGTAGATCCTCCTAATAGGAATACATTTTCCCTGCAGGTTTAGAATCTACACAGGTCCAGTTGTATATCACTTAGCTCTGTGACAGGAAGGCAGGCAGCTCATGCCTAATGGATGGTACCGACAGGAAGGCAAGGGTCAATAAACTCCAAAGGTCATCAAACATGATGACTTTGAGACAGTCCTGCTGAATCATAGGATGCTGCCAGAGCCATTTAGTCCTTAAAACACAACTTCTGTGTCAATCATTCCTAAATTGACTGACTCTGCTATTAATCTGGAAATGTAAGAGAAGGGAATAGGGTGATTTAGTTCTTTAAAGTAGGAATAATTATACCACAGCATAAGACCTTTAAGAAAATTAAATAGCCTAATGGGTGCATCATCAGCTTTTAATAATATCATTGATGATACAAATATTCTGGTTAATAGGGAGGCAATATATCATATATGGATCATTAATTTTTAACTAGTATAAAAAATACCCTATTGCTGAAACCATACTTAATATAACTTAATCAATTTCTAACCATTCAAAAAGTTTTTCACGAATTTTTCCCCCAATAACTCAGCACTATTAACATGAACACATCATATTTACCACAAGTGAGGAAAGCCAGGTTACAAGAAATCTATGGATGATAAAGTGGCAAATAAATTATAATATATGTATTTCATAAGTACTTTCTCTCCCATATATTAAAGCATAATAATAGCAACACTATCTATTTGCTTATATATTGAGCAAACGTGTTTGGGGCTCCAGTTAAGCACAAACCACTACACTAGATTTTTGAGGGTGTAAAAATTAATGAGACACAATCTCTGCCCTTCCTTGAAGCAGATTCTAGAGTAAGTAGGGGCCAAAACATGGACGTCGATCCTGAGGGATTTCGTCTTTACACTGAGGGCAACGGAGAACTACTGAAGGGCATCGAGGAAGGAAGTGATACGATCAGCTTTGCATTTAGATTGGTATGGGAGATGATTAGAGGGGACCAGCTGGAAGGCCACTGCAGTAATTCAGGCGAGAAATGATGCCTGGCAGGCCCCTGAACTTACGCAGAGTCAGTGGGAAGAATGGAGACATTGGAGAGACATTAAGAGCATAAAATCCACTAGTTCGAAGGTTAATGAGGGAGAGGTTATTCCCAAACTTAAATGTGGGCCTCTGGAAAGATGATGGCACCACTTATAGAGATGTGAAACACAGGAAGAATGGTAGGTTTAATCTCAGAGAACTAATGCGATACAATTTGGGTATTTTATACTGGAAATGTCAAAGGAAAATCCCAATGGGAATGGCTCCCCTTGAAGCTCAGGGGAGATTTTTAAGTGGGAGCTGTATAGATATAGGCATCAAAAGTGTCTAACAGCTACAGAAAACCATGGGGACCACCCCAGTCCCAGGGAAGGTTCTGTGAGAGTACCAGGACAAAGGTAAGAATAAGCCTTGGTCTCACAAGAGGTAGGCAGTGGCAATCCTGATAAGAAGATTGGAAATTAGCCAGACCAGCAGGAGCAAAATCAAAAATGAGTGATGTCAATGTCCTGGAAACTAAAGGTAAAGAAAGAGGACATGGCTTAGGGCCATCAGTCAATTCAGAGTCTGGTTAGGAAGACTTTTTGATTTGGTACCAGAGAGTCTTCTGGGACCTTGGCCAAAGAAATTCCAGTGGAGGCCAGAGAGCCCTGGAGCGAGGAATAGTTGCCACCGAAGATGAGAAGTAAGAGACATTAAGTGAAGATAATGCCTCCAAGAAGCCCAACCGTAAACACTATGAAAGAGTATGAAGATGGATAAGGGGTCAAAAAGGTGCTTTGATTTTTGTTTGTTTAAAGACAGAAATGTTTAAAGAGCCAACAAAGATAAATACCAGAGACTAAAGAAAATGAGGAAACCGATGAGGAGATGAGGATGCAGATGAAGATGAGAACCAGAGCACTGGATTACCCACAAATCAGGGCATACAGACACCGGTTAAGAAGGCAGGTTCTCCTGAACTTTATTTTTTTCTCTGGGAAAGTATTTACTATAAAATCCCACGCATAACTCTGATTTCACTCACACAGTGGTCCATTTTTCCTAATCGCTTAACAAGATTTACTAAAGTCTATCTTGTCCAGACACTGTGCTAGGCATGCAGAGGGTACAGTGGTAAATCACACAAGGTCCCTGTCCACAGGAACTCACTACTTTAGGGGTGGGGTTGGGGAGAGGGTGCACACATACATTTCTAATCCCAAAGAAACTGGGATAATCTTATCGTTGATTTACAGCTTGCAATGAACACAGAAAAGCCCTATATACCTTTCTATCTCTTAGACATAGAAGTCAATATTAAAATAGTCCACCTACTTTAACATAATTGTAAACCACAATCTCATAAATGTTGACCACTAGATGGCTAGATTAGTTATTAATTTAGCCAAGGGGCTGGAATTAATTAACCTTAGCAGTGAATTGCATTTTGACTTTAATCAGGCCAATTTTCTACTCTGGAGAACATGATTAATTATCTGGTTCATTTAGGGTAATAACCCCAACAGAACTAAACATACAAACAAACATCATAATTTTAACCTTAATTTTTAGGATTATAATGCAATTTTTGATATAGTGTGTCTTTCCTCTGATACGAAAATGCACAATAAAATGAAGATGGCATTTTAGACCTATAAATAGCTAACGAAAGAGATGAATGAAAAATTGAAGCTTATTTATTAAGGAAGCTGAGATTTATTTTATTGTAATATCAAAGGTATACTTTTTATTCTTCACTTTATTTCATTGTATTTTTGCACCAGCTTCCCTTTTTGTAAGATGCAAGATGCTTTTCTGCTATTAATATCCTATACACCTAAAAGAGAAGAATGCGATAAACTCTTCTAAAATACTTTGAAATTCTGCCATATGCACAAATCATTTTTATTGTGTACATGTAGTATCCTTGATTATTTTAAAAATACATCAACATGAAGAACAATGAAGTTATCTAGATGTACATCAACTGAAAGATATCACAGCAAAATATCATAAAATAAATGCTATGTATGAAAAAATGCTATTTTATGTATCATTTATGTTGCTACCAATGATCTATGTCAATACTTAAAGACAGACACAATTTTCAGAAGTTTCAAGAGAAAGAGCGAACATATTAACAGACAATGAAGGGGGAAAATAGTCTCATTCTCTGAACAGTACCTTCACATAATCCAGGTTTCTGCCAGCCTCAGTGCTATGTTTTTATTGAACTGACTTACAAAATGAACCTTAAAAGTAAATACTCTTGGAAAAACAGCAACCATTTCCGTACTTCAGTCAGTATTTCTGGTCCTACGTGGCAAGTAAAAGAGACATTTCCCCCCCTTTCATTAAAACAGACTGGCTCATTTACTGCCTCAAAGTGAGGAAGATCAGCATTAATTTGGAGCATCCTCTCCATGCCAAGGACATTGGCAGATACCGAACACTCAAGTAATGGCTTGCGTGTTTTTAACAAAAGCACTAATGCCGTTGCCATAGCAGAGGTAAAACATTACCTCGCTGGCAGTGCAGCTTCTCTGAAGGTGGACGCACCTTTTCCTTTGCCAAAATTATGAGCAGGAATAGGTTTTGGAAGGAAGATGGACATCGGGAATCCACTGGAACAAGGTCAATTTTTGAAACAGAGAAGTAGAGACAAAAAGGAGTAAATATGAAGCAATTTTAGAACACACAATCATGCTGTGTCTTTTAAATTCACTGACCCTTACCAACTGATTTTAAATGTTACTCTCTAATTTTCTTCCTTATTATCTTTTATCCATGTTCATAGTCAAATTTATTAAATATTTCAAATGCTTAGGAAAAAATGTGTGCATGCCATACACAAACACATATATAGACACATTCACATTTATTTTGCTAAGCATTAACGAATATATTGTAGCTTAATATAACAATGAATGAGTCTGCAGATTTATCTTGTATCTAGCGTCATAGGATTTGGTTACTGAGACAAGCACAAAAGAGTAGATAACATCCATCTGACTCCTCCATTGAGTTGGGTTAATATTGAATTTTTTTAAATTAGTAGACCTGATTTTTAGAGCAGTTTTAGGTTTACAGAAAGTTTGAGCAGAAAGTATAGAGTTCCCAAATACCTTCCTCACCGCCCACAGTTTCTCCAGCTATTAACACTTTGCATAGTGTGGTCCATTTGTTACAAGTGATGAACCAATACTGACACATTGTTATTAACTAAAGTCCACAGTTTGCATTACAGTTTACTCTCCCTGCTGGACAGCTCTATGGGTTTTGACAAATGTATAATGGCATGCATCCACCATTACGACATTATATAAAATAGTTTCACTGCCCTAAATATCCCCTGTGTTCCATATATTCAGCCCTGTCTTCCTCCCCAGAAATCCCTGGCAAATATTGGTCTTTTTACTGTTTTCTGCCTTCTGTGGAATGTCATTTTATTGGAATTACACAGTACCTAGACTTTTCAGATTCATTTCTTCTACTTGGTAACGTGCATTTAACTGCTCTCCACGTGTTTTCATGGCTTGATAGCTCATTTATTTTTAGTGCCGAATATTATCCTATTATCTGGATGTACCACAGTTTATTTATCCATTCACCCACTGAAGGATATCTTGGTTGCTTCCAAGTTTTGCAGTTATATAGAGAGCTGTTAAAAACAGCTGTGTGCAGGTTTTTGTGTGGACATAAGTCTTCCGCTCATTTGCGTAAATACCGAGGAGTATGACTGCTGGATCATATGGTAAGAGTCAGTTTTGTAAAAAACTGCCCAATTGTCTTCCAAAGTGACCATACCATTTTGGATTCCTACCAGCAATGTATGATTGTTCCTACTGCTCCATGTCCTTGCCAGCATTTGGTGTGGTCAGTGTTCTGGATTTTGGCCATTCTAATCGGTGCATACTGGTATCTCCTTGTTTTGATTTGCATTTCCCTAACAATACAGGACGTGGAGCATCTTTTCATATAATCTTTTGCCATCTGTATATCTTCTTTCTTGAAGTATCTATTCACATTTTTTGCTCAGTTTTTAGTCAGGTTATCTGTTTTTCTACTGTTGAGTTTTAAGAGTTCTTTGTATATTCTGGATAACAGTCCTTTGTCAGATATATCTTCTGCAAGTATTTTCTTCCAGTCTGTGGCTTTCTTCTCATTCTCTTGACAGTGTCTTCCACAGAGCAGAAGTTTTTAATTTTAATAAAGCCCAACTTAATGTTTTCTTTCATAAATGATGCTTTTGGTATTGTATCTAAGAATTCATCATCAAATCTAAGGTCCCTTAGATTTTTCTCCTATGTTTTCTTCTAGATGTTTTATAGTTCTGTGATTTACATTTGGTCTGTGATCCATTGTCTGGTTCTGGGCTATTTTATTCCACTGATGTACCTTTTCTATTCTTTCACTACTACCACGCTGTCTTAATCACTGTAGCTTTATGTTAAGTCTTGGAATCCAGTAGTTTAACTCATCAGTCTTCTGACTTTGTTCTTCTTCAGTGTTCTTGGCTATTCTGGGTCTTTTCCCTTTCCATATAAACTTTAGAATCAGTGTATTGATAGCCACAAAAAAAAACTTGCTGAGATTTTTATTGGGATTGTGTTAAATCTATTGATCAAATTAGGAAAAACAGACATCTTAACAATACAGACTTTTCCTATTCACGGACATGGAATATGCATATATTTATACCTTCTTTGACTTTTCATCAGTTTGTAGCTTTTCTCATACAGATCCTGTACATACTTCTTTAGATTTACATCTAAGTATTTTAAATTTTTTTGGTGCTAAAGTAAATACTATTGTGTTTTTAGTTTCAAAATCCATTTTTTAATTGCTGGCATATGAAAAACCAATTGATTTTTATATATTAATTTTGTATCCTGTAACATTGCTATAATTACTAGTTCCAGTAGTGATTTTGTCAATTCTTTTGTGGATTTTCTATATACACAATCATGTCGTCTGTGACCAGACAGCTTTATTTCCTCTTTCTCAATTTGTATACCTTTTATTTCCTTTTGGGTCTTATTGCATAGCTAGGACTTCAAGTACAATGTGGAATGGGAGTTGTGAGATGGGACATCCTAGACTTGTTCCCAGTGTTATGGGGAAAGCTTCCAGTTTCTCGCCATTAAGTATAATGTTAGGGGTAGGATATTTGTACGTGTTCTTTATCAAGTTGAAGAAGCTCTCTACATTCCTAGTTTGCTGATAGTTTTTACCATGAATGGGTGTTAGATTTTGTCAAATGCTTTTTCTGAAGATCAGATTTATTTGTTCTCTGTTTCTGTCTACCATTACTCCTTAGGGAACTCCTTACTTCTTAGGGAAAAAAGACTATTCATTGAGAATCATCTATTTTGGTAGGCCACTATCTCTCTCTTCTTGCCACCAGAAGCTACAAATAACCAGATCACTGTTTATTCATCAAAACTGTTGGTACCAGCACACAGTTTCTCTCTCCTCTGTGACAATGGATGTCTTCAGCATACAAGTAGATAACCCATCCAACTCCTAAGCTACCTTTTCCAAGCCGCCTAATCAACCTAATTCCACTTCCACACTCACATTCCAAAACTTGTCACCACCCTAAACTCTTCAAATCACTAACTCTAAAATCACTCACAACCTACACTTCCTCTCCTTTGAGCTTACGTGTTTAACGACTTCTACTTCTCCTTCATCGAAGTCTCCACTTTGATCTACCTTCATCCTAGTACATCAGGCCTTTCTTCACTTCACTTTTTTTTAACTTAGATTCCACGGTTCATAATTTCAGTTACACTCCTGCCAAGAACTTAGTATCTTTTATCCCTCTTATTTCTTCACTTCCATCTGGCAAAACCCCAACTATGGATGAATACAACTCAACTGCTTTATTTTGCCTACATCTGAGCAAATACAGCTGGAGAAAGAGGGCAGATGGTGACACTGTAAATTTCCGATCAGCAAAATCAAATTGGCCTGCAGGAATGCTTAGCAATTTGACTAAATTTTTTGTTCCACCCTCTCTACTCTTCTCCACAGTAAATGTTGCAAAATGTCTCCACTTCCTCAACCTTTGCCTCAGACCTTAATTTTCTCCATTGTCTTATAATATTTCTTGTGTTCTACTTCAGAGTGCAAAGAGAAGCCATCATACATGTTGGAATTCCATCTGGTACCCTTTAATGAGCCTACAAACCTATCTAGATGAGTCCTTACCCTGTTCTAAAAAAATTTTTATTTTATCAGTGAGGAAGAAGGTCTTTCTATCTAGGCCCAGGGCGGTGTCTCATAAATTGAATTCTATTTCTTAGAAACCTCAAAATATCAACCACTCCCTCTTTTCAGAATATATTCAATAATTCTCTTATAGTTGGAGTCTTCTCCATCATAATTAAACATCATCAATTATCTCCCCTTTAAAAAAAGTCTCTAGACTAACACGAGCTCTCTTTTATTTCTTATTCTCCTCATTTATAATGAAAAAAGCTCTCTATACATATGATAGATTATATATTTAATTGGACTATTCCCTCCCCACTGCTGTCTCATTCACATTAGGTTTGGCCATGTGATTTTCTTTAATTAATGAAATACATGTGAAAGTGATATGTGCCACTTCCAAGAAGAAGATTTTAGAGTAATTGTATAGTCCTGTCACCTTTTTTTTCCTTCCACTTTAAGACCAACAACGTCCCAGATAATGGCTGCCACTTCATCCTGGTCCATGCACGATGGATAATAGTTTGAGGACGAAATCAATCTTTGTGATAGGGTGCCCAATGAAATTTTAAGATTGTTTTTTACTGCCTCACACTTTAGCCTCCACTGACTTGTACATGACTTCCTGCCTCCATTTTCTCCCTCCCCATCACTCATCAACCAACTGAAATCTGATTTCAGGGCTATCTCTTCATTTCTACACGTCAGTAAGTTAAATCACTATTTTTCAGTACTATCTTCACCAAGATCTCTCTGATCAGCATCTCAAATAGTTGATCATTCACTCCTTTTTTTTTATAGCATTTTTTTTTTTAGATTTTATTTTATTTCCTTTTTTTCTCCCCAAAGCCCCCAATACATAGTTGTATATTCTTCGTTGTGGGTCCTTCTAGTTGTGGTATGTGGGACGCTGCCTCAGCGTGGTTTTGATGAGCAGTGCCATGTCCGCGCCCAGGATTCGAACCAACGAAACACTGGGCCACCTGCAGCAGAGCGCGCGAACTTAACCACTTAGCCACGGGGCCAGCCCCAATCATTCACTCCTTTTTGAAACAGTCTTTTAAAGATTCTATTATAAGCTGCTAACACAGACTATTCCTGATTTCCCCTAATATCTAGTTGCTTCCTCTCAGTCCTCATTCCCTATTTCCTTGGCCATTGAATACTGGAGTATCTCAAGACTCTGTTAAAACTTTATCTCTTTTCATTCTATATTCTAATCTTACAAAATTTCAGCCAATCTATGATTTAATTTCCTTCCTTTCCTTATGTGATGTTCAAACATATCTTCAGTCAAAAATTCTCTTAGTTTCCGACACATATATCAAACTGCCTACTTCATATCTCCACTTAAATATCTTATAGACACATCATATTCAATATGTCCAAAATGTAATTCACAATCTTTTTCCCCAAACCAGGTTTGTTTCAAGTGTTTATTTCATTTTATCCCACTTCCTCATAAGCTTCATGAGATAGAGCTCATGCCTGTTTTTGATTCTTACACTACCCGTGAAAAAGTGTCAAATTTCCAAGCATGATAAATAAAAAAATTAACAATTATACACATCAGAGTGAAACTGCAGATAAAGATGTGATTTTAAAAGTGAAAAGAAAAGGTTGTCATTAGAGAATTGACTATAGTCACATGGCTGACTTCTCAGAACAGACAGTGGAAGCCAGAAGTTAGTGGAATAATATATTTAAGGGGCTGCAAGAAACACTATCAACTTAGAATTGTATGTTCAGTAAAAACGTCTTTCAAGAACAAAACAGAATTAAAGACTTTTTCACATAAATCAAAAAATTAAGAGCTCATAGTGCCAGTGGCTCCTCTCTAAAGGGAATTCCAAAAGATATATTTTAGGCAAAAGGAAAATGGCACCAGATGGAAGCCTGAGATGCAAGAACAACAAGGTACAGAAAAATGGCAAATATGTGGGGAAATCTATACAAACACTTACTGAACAAAACCATAATGTCTAATTTGGAAGAGTTAAAACGTAGAAGGAAAATAAAACCACGTAAGTCAAGATTGGAGTGACTATAAACAAAAAGAAAATTAAGAGAACAATAGACATACATTCAGGATACTGACATCTTTTTTTTTTAAAACTGTGTGTAGGGTCCACAGTGTTATTTGTATTGTTTTTCTTCATACTTTACAGATATCTCTATAAATATTGTTTCTTATAACTAACCTTTAATAAAAATATAAAAATGCATTTTATTATCTCCAGCTGAGTATAAAACATGTTTATGGAGGAGCAAAATTTATAATTCATCAGAGAGTAAGACTGGCCTAATTAACTGGTCCTCACCAGATCTGTGTTTCGAAACCCTGTAGTTCAGTGGCTTAGTTTATGTTTCTGCCCCAAAATAGTTGCAGCCTTTTACGTCGCACTCTGAGGTATTAGTGAATGTTTCTGACATCTGGACAGGACGTGCTAAGTGCAAAAAGCAAAGTCCTGTGGTTTTTGTTTTAAAGGAAATGATCTACTTGACATAGTTGGAAAAATGTAATTAGTGAGGTCATCTGGAATTTCACTATCTATAACGATCTTAATAAATCTCAAGATTATGTAACGACAGTTGAAGGTCACTAGATATGTGAAGGCATTACTATAATTCTAAAAGCTACTCCAAATTATTATATTTCTGTGCCAGAAATGCAAATTTTCTTGAAGAGGTAGTTGTGACAGATTCGCTTTTTCCAGCATCCGGTTCTGTAACATAAAACATCACCCTTCTCAGCCTACACAGAGGACAAGAATTAGTCTGAAGAGCATCATCATGTCAGATGCTCATATGGCCTGCCATGTGAGGGGTAAATGTCTACACCAGAGAGCCTAATCATTTTAACTAAGTTTGTAGCTGTAATCTCACAACATCTTCATAAAACCAGTCAGATGATAGCTTCAATCATTTAAATACAGCATGGGAAATTTTAGCTAGAGAAATATGAAAAACATAGTATACTGTTGAAAACTACAGAGCAGCAGTGTGGAATCTACCCAGGGTCCCAAAGAAGACACTCACTGGTTTGTTTCATTATATGGCCAACACATATAAATTAATTTCAAGATTTCCTATCAGATACCATTTCTTGCTTATTTATTGGCAGATATATTTATCTTTTGAGAAGAAACAAATGTCACACCCAAGAATACTGTAATTATTTCAATTTACATTACTATTTGAATAAAATATCAAGCTATGAATCCTCACTTATATTTAAGTATATTTACAGTAGAGACGATCAGAATGCCTGCCACCAATAAAGCATTGTCTTGTGAAGATATGCTGGGCTTTCTCCATTGTTTCCTTTCCAGGATTCCTTCTCCATACTTGTCTGCCCTGCTCTGGAGGCCTGGATAGCTGACCTCTAGGGCACACTGTCAACCTAGCTGGCTTCTGGTTGGATTTTTGCCAAGAGGAACAATCTGCAGGAGAGCAGGAGATTAGCAAGTAGGATGAGAGAGAGAGATTGAGATATTTCCTTCCTGCGTCTTTGCTGCTTCGCCAAAATTATTGGAAACAATTATGATTTCTGGAGACTATCGCTCCCACTGAATGATCTCTCTTTTAGGGACCCCACCCTCTCTGGGCTCATCCCCTTGTTTCTTAGTTTTTAACAGAAATAACTTTTTCTCTGGGTCCTTCAAAATCCTTTATTTGTTTCCTTAGTCCTGCAACTTCTCTGTAAGTAGACTCTTCCTTAAAAAAATTTCATTTCAACCATCTGAGGGCTACTTATTTCCTGCCAGGGCCATGAATGATACAGAAGGTGTTTGAACCATAATTAATATATCCAATTTAGAAGACAGATTATTAGTAGACAAGAAGTGAATACTAAAGGCCCATGAAATGTACAAGTTAGTGGGGAATAGGCTATAAGTCCTGAAAATGCAAACACATGGCTACTTTTCCACAGTACCTACCCATCGTGTCCATTATTAACAGTAGGTATGAATAAGCATTTTAAAAATATTTGGAGTTTACTAAGAAGTTAGCTCAAAATGTTAGAATAATGTGTTACCAAAATCAAGGATTCCTTTAGTTATGCATAAGCCTATTAATTTTACACATTAGTTTCACAAAGAGAAAAAATTGGGCATAAAATCCAAAAATTGCCCCCAGAATTTCTGCTTCCCAACACATACACAGAAGAAAAATGATCTGATCTCTAACTCTATTCATAAGTGGTTAAAGTTAAAATAAAGTTCTTCATAATTGAAAGCAGCTCAACTTAAATTTAAATGTGGCTAAAGGTGTTCATACTTACATAGGAGATGTAAATATACTAATTGATAGGCCAGGACATATACAAGAGAGAAATTATAAAGGGTTAGATTTGTTTTCTCAGTAATGATCTTTCTGCAATAAATAAGCACCCTGAAGAGGCCCACAGGTTCACCTAGTGCATGGTCTGTCATATGAATGAAGGCATAAGCATTATGATAGGACAACAGAATTGATAAGACAAGGTTGTTGTAAAGGTTATCTTTGCAGAAGTAAGTGCAAGAGCCTGGAATTTACTATCAACTTTAAAATTCAGAACAAGAAAACAAAGTTCCAACACAAGAAATGTGAGAAATTTTGCAATTTCTGGGTTTTGGCCTTCAAGAGAGTTACTCAATGCAAGCAAAAGGTCAAGCATAATTTCCTCATACAGTTCACTGAAAAAATACACAACAGCCGATAAATGTGAAACCATCACCAAAAAGTGACACTACATATAACTGATGATGTGTGAAACTATTATGAGTTTTCTTTAAAGGTTGGGTCTCCAGTAGATCTAAAGTCTTAGATTTAGCCAAGTTTCACTCTTCCAAAAATAGGAATGTATCTCATTCATAGTCATGTGGAAAAAATAGTAGTAGTTCCAAGTAGGGGCAAATATAAGAAATATGAATATTTAAAATTCAACTTTATCATCCCTCAGTTTGGTAGATTTGACCTCCACTGGCTTATTCTTACTACTATCTTGTACATAAGCACATGTTGCATCAAGCATTTAAACCCCAAATTCAGTAGCAAGTGGTATTGTTTATCATCTGATTTAAGTTCTAAAACATTCTAAGTAACATTAAACAGGTACAATGGTTGTCTATATTATGTAGTATCCCCTCCTGGGTCAGAATGGCATTTGATGAACTTATATATCACAATTTAAATAACTGGATCGATCATTTATTGATGCGTAAGCAACCACTCCAAAGCTTAGTAGCTTAAAACAACAATAAATCATCAGTTGGGCTTTTTTGTGCCAAGTCTTTCATGAGATTGAAGTCAGATGTTGGCTGGGCTATAGCCATCTGAAGGCCTAACCGGGACTGGAAAATCCATTTCCTAGGTGGTTTACACACACGCTTAGTAGGGTGGCGGTGGCTGTTAGAGCGAAGTCTGACTCCTCTCCCCAGGGGGCTTTCCACAGTTCTGCATGACAGTCCTCACAGCATGGAGGTTAACTTGCCCCCAGAGCAAGGGACTTAAGAGGCCAAGGTGAAAGCCACAACACCTTTTATGACCTAGTCTCAGGAATCACAAACCATCCTTTTGCAGTATCCAGGTACACAGGTCAGTCCTGATTCAATATGAAAGGAACCTGTGTGAGTGTGGCAATATGGAAGGCAAGGATTATAGGGGGCCATCTTGGAGCCCATCTACCAGAGTAACTAATTATTAGAAACATGACTTATTATGAATTATTTACCTTAAATTTTGTTTTAATTTAATTTTTTTTTTTTTTTGAGGAAGCTTAGCCCTGAGCTAACACCTGCCACCAATCCTCCTCTTTTTGCTGAGGAAGACTGGCCCTGAGCTAACATCCGTGCCCATCTTCCTCTGCATTATATGTATGATGCCTACCACAGCATGGCTTGACAAGCAGTGTGTAGGTCCGCACCCAGGGTCCACACCTGGGATCTGAATCTGCCAACCCTGGGCTGCTGAAGCAGAATGTGTGAACTTAACCACTGTGCCACTGGGCCAGTCCCATAGGATCAGTTCCTGAGACAGGTGCAGATGTCAGGAGAAGGTCTCACAAAGAGCATGGGAGTTTTTTTGAATGAAGGAAGTACTATATTTTAAATATCTATTTTTGTGGTGATTACACAACTCTATATTTGTCAAATGTCACAGAGCTCTTCACCAAAAAGAATAAATTTTACTGCATGTAAATTGAGTGAAAATAATTACACAATACATCAAAATTTGTTAGTTTTAGCTAAAGCATTGCTTTGAGGGAAATTTATAGCTCATTTTCTGTATCACTTTTCTGTTTTTTATTTCACTGATTTTTGTGCTTACTTTTATTTTTTCCTTCATTTAGATTAAATTCACTTATCTTTTCTAATTTCTTTAGGTGGAAGCATAGATCATTGATTAGAGAAAACTCTTTTTTTTAAAATATGAGCTTTAATGCCTGCCACAGAATGGCTTGACAAGCGGTGTGTAGGTCCACACCCGGGATCTGAACTGGCGAACCCTGGGCCATCGAAGCAGAATGTGCAAACTTAACCACTGCTCCACTGCGCCAGCCCCTATCTTTAAAAATTTTTATCTTGAAATAATTTTAGATTTATAAAAGAGTTGAAAAGTTAGTACAGAGAGTTTCTTATACCCTTTACCTATTTTCCCTAAAGTTATCCTACATAACCATAGCGCAACAAAAAAATAGAAACACTGGTATAATACTATGGCCTAAACTAAAGACTTTACTTGGATTTACGCAGTTTTTCCACCATTGTTCTATTTCTGGTCCTGCTCTATGCCAGAAAAAGCACACTGCATTTTGTTGACTTGTCTCCTTAGTCTCCTAACTCTGTGTGAGTTCCTTAGTCTTTCTTTGTCTTTTAGGAGCTTGAAAATTTTGAAAAGTACTGCTCGGATATTTTGTTGAATGTCCCTCGATTTGAAATTTCCTGATATTTTTATCATAAATAGACTGGAGTTATAGGTTTCTGATATTTTTCTCACAAATAGACATTATGGGCTTGGGGGAAGGTGAAATGCCCTTCTTATCACATCATATCACCAAGATACCTGCTATTAACATCATTTATCACTGGTGTGTTTAATCTTAACCTGGTTAAGAGGATGTATGCCAATTCTCTCTATGTAGTTACTGCTTCTCCCTTTCCACACTCTTTGTTAAGGGCATCTGTTAAGTGCTGCCCACACTCAAGGGGAGAGGAGTCAAGCTCTACCACCTGGAAAGAGTATTATCCAAGAATTTGTGCACCTATGTTAAACACACCACAAGTGACCAATTAGTTTTTGATTAGAGATGGAAGATAGTTTTTGATGGAGATAGAGGATTGCACAGGAAATAGATAACACCAGAGGACACGTGAGAAAGTATTTCAACTTCATTTTGACTACTCATAGCCTGTCACCGCTTCTTTATTCCTATAGTTATTTTAATATGAGTAAATATAATCCACATGAATTATATCTTCCTCACCTTACAAACTATACTACATCAAAATTAAAAAAAATTTTTGATAAGCATGGTAAACTTTTGCCCAATTCAATCTGAGAAGAATTCCAAATATTTACAATTACACCAAAAAATTGTTCTTCAAACACAAGATATGTAAAGTTTCTTGTTTTGCTTTGTTTTTTAGTTTCTTGGAAGGAAGGTCAACTAGACATGACTATAATGGTCCCTCATGAATCCTAATAATGGTACCAAGAACATCTCGAAAAAGTACTGGAGAGTTCCCAGACAGCAAATTCTTAAGATTGCTAAATTATATTAGCAGCACTAAAATTCAATTTTAATTAGCCATGACACTTACATATACTTTAGAACAGATGAAGTGCTCTTCAGACTAACAATTCTTAATAAGCTCAGTTTAAATTTAATTTCTATTTCTATTTGACAGTAACCAAGGGAAACTTGTGATTCAATACAACGATAATGCCACCCAGTTCAAGTGCTGTAAGTTTTCAGTTTCTTCTTAGTTATTCATCCAGCCAATTTAATTTCCAAATCATAAACTCTTCCACTCTCCCTTCTGAGAACAATAAATTCCTTTGAAAGATTTCTTGAGGTTTTGAACTTTGATTGAAAGAATGCATCAAATGGAAAACATTTTATATAACCAGTGCTTTTGTTCTGTATATTACCAAAACAGAAGCACTTCTTTGAGTCATATTTTAGCAAATATATATTCCTTTCAAAGAATTATGATAGGTGAATGAATTTAGTGCTGCCCTGATAACTGGTAATTACACAAGAGGGAGAAATAGTCTCAACCTCTACTCTCACTACACCCTGTTCTGCTCACGGCAATTTGGATAAATCTTGGCATTCTTTATCTCCTTTCTTAGGGATCCATAAAAATAAACCTAAAAGAAGAGTTAAGATACTTATTAAGAAGTAACAGAAAAGCATGTTGATCCTATAACTTATTTTTTAAACTCTTTTTGTTTTCTTTTTGGTAGAGGATGAAAAACAAAATTCTAGAACTTATTGTATCTTATTTGTGACCAGTTTCCTGACTTCTGCCCAGGTCAGCATTGTTTGCTTTACTGAACTCACTCAGAACATTTTTGTCTCTCGTTTTTAACACTTATCCTACTCAAGCCTACTTTCCAGCTCATTGGAAGCACATTTTCTTCTGCCACTTGATGAAGCTCTCCCTGAAATCAGAAAGTATGACACATTTATCTTGTACCCTCATGGTATCCAAAATACAATGGACACCCATTAAAAATTTGTTAAATTGAATTTTAAAAACGTTTTCTCTTAAAAGTTCAAAATTGCATATATTCAATGAAGAAAACTGAAGAAGCACAGTAAGAAAAAAAAAAAGAAAGAAAGAAATTGACCTATAAGGTGGATACTATAGTTATCTCCATTTACAGATGTGGAAATTGAAGCTAGAGATGTTAAGCTGCCCAAAGATGTGACTCCAGTGTCAGTTTCTTAATCATGTGATACAGTACTGTACGATATGGTAAAGGGTTGTAAGTGCTGCTTGCTGATGGGGGTTAATGAACCATCTGAGGTTGGAAATCACAAATGTGTGACAGCCAATTAGGAGAGATGTTCTATTTTCTCATGCACTTACTGACTCATTCATCATATATTTACTATCTCTCTGCCAAATATTAGGAGCTGTATTTATTAGACACTCTCTAGGTGTCTAGAAGCAGAAGCAGAAGGGAAAATTTGGTGGGATTTAAGGTTTGAATCAGGGCATGTTGAGTCCAACGACTCTGAGATAAAGGAACTGACAAATGTTACTGCAAATCTTAATGAAATGATTGACCGATCAGGCAGGAAATGAAATTATCCAGGAGAGACCGAGAGTCCAAAAAACTAAGAAGAATTTGAGTGATGAGAGGGAGTCTCAGTTAAAGTTTAAAAAGAAGAAAGATAATATGAATAAAGGAGAAGAATAATATAAGAATAATGTCAATTAAAAATTGACCAAAACAATCGACCAAAAAAATAATATAGGAATACTGTCAATTAAAAATTTCACACATGGAGTTGTTTGGGCAGTGGCAGGTTCAAAGTGCACCAATATGAGGAAATTGCTAAATGAGGTGGCAGTGAAGGGAAGGGAACTGTGACACTGTCGCTCATGATAGTCATCCATCAGGGGAGGAGATGAAGAAAACAGTCTCTGAGCCTGGTGCAATTCCCCACTCCCCCAAATGTGAGGAGGTGACCTGGAGGCCAGCGGTGACAGCACGAGACTAACATGAAATTAACACCACATGAATCATGTGAAAATTGTTAATATCTGTTGATAAAATAGCAGTTATTCTGGTTATTTAGGTATAATCCAGGAAATTATCAGGCTTTTTTAAAGCTGCTGGCATTTTATTCCTCACATTATTTGGAATAATGTATTAAATGAAAGTTTTTGTCCTTTTGCCTGCACTGTCTAAAGCAACACTTTCTCTTATTCATTTGAAAATATAACCGATTTTCAGTATTTTGGTAAATGAAGGACAAACCCAAGATAAGTCTATCAGCATAGTTTACTGTTTTATGTTCTTTCTCTGCCATCATTTTCCCATAACAGAATACATGACTTTCCCTTTTTAATGTCATGGTTAAGAGCATGAATTTAGGACCAGATTGCCTTGGTTCAAATCTTGCCTCAGCCACTTGTTAGTCGTCTGACTTGGGCAAGTTGCTTCAATTCTCCAATCTTTGGTAATCTTATCTGTGAAATGAGGATGAAATAGTATTACCTGCCTCACAGGATTTTGTGAGGATTCAGTCTGTAAACACATGTAAAGGAGCCCCCACATGGACATGGACTGGCATAGTTGGCACTATGTAGTAGTTTAGTTGGCACTAAAGCAGTATTGGATAGAATCATTATAATTCTTTTTATCAGCAGTGGCATAACCCCTCTAGTCATCTAACTTCTCCTTCTCTGGATCTTCATAAGGTCTCTTGGAGAGATAGTGTGAAAACGGCATGCAGTATGTGTGCCAGTGAAGCTTGGAATGGCAGAAGAACGTTGTAGTATTTTGACTTGTGGTTTTTTTTCCCTAAGATTGGCCCTGAGCTAACATCTGTAGCCAATCTTTTCTTTTTTTTCTTCTCCCTAAAGCCCCCCAAGTACATAGTTGTATAACCTAGCAGGTCCTTCTAATTCTGCTGTGCAGGACACTACCTCAGCATGGCTTGATGAGCGGTGCTATGTCTGCACCCAGGATCCAAATGGGCGAAACCCAGGCCTCCAAAGCGGAGCACGCGAACTTAACCACTATGCCACCTGGCCGGCCTCCCACTTGTGTTTCTATATCTCTTCCTAATAATGCTCAGGCATTTGTTGGCTCATGTGCCACAGCAATGCTGAGTTAATGTTTTCAAAGATGAGTCAAAAGGACTCCCTGATTCCCAGGGTGCATCTATAGTTCAGGCCCTCTAAGTTTTATAAATAAATTGTAACCCATTTTTCCCCCTTAAATGAATTGTCTTAACACTTTAATGCAATGTTATTTACTTCCCATGCCGAGCTATTTCCATTGATGTTTATCTTAGAGGAGACGACTTCTACTATACAAAAGAACATAATACTATCTATACAGTTGTCCATTCTAGCTGATAATTACAAACATGTAAGACTCATGTCCTTACCAAACGCTGGAATATTCTATAACCACCTGTTCACATGTAGGTCTTCTATTCCTTTTCCCTCATTTTTATTTAGCAAACATTTATTGAGAAGTTCCAAGAGATGTGCCTGGTGGCATAATTCAGCATGGGAGACCAACATATAAACAGTTTTACTATCCTTGAAAATTAAATAAATCACATCCACTGTTCTTCCTGGTCCAGACATATTTACCCCCGCATAGAACAAGTCAAGGCTATGATAACTCCACTATATTTCCCAGAGGACACAGTCAACAGCTACTGCGTGGCTCAGCCTTAGGGTAGAGGAAGCCTTAGTGAGGGAAAGGCTGTGGGTGACTCTCTGTGACTAATCTTGAACTCATCAATCAATTACCAAATGAGGCTATGATCCTCACCTATTTGCAATCTTTAGGACAGGACGGACTTGTAGTTCCTAGACTTCTTTCAATTCATACTATAATTAATAATTTCCACCAGCATTTCCCTTGAAACATTACTCTACCAGTGCAGCCCAGTGGCAAAGTGGATAGGCACTAGCATGACTCTTGCATTCTCTAGCTGCCTGTCCCTAGGAAATTGCTTAATCTCTTTGCTTCAGATGATTATACGCTCTGCTTTGTTGATTTGCAATAAAGATAAATAATATTATAAATGTAAAGCATAGTAACAAACCAGCATTTTTTAACTTATTACTAGCAGCTCTGTACCTCTTCCAGATATGAGTGGGGAGTCAGGAATCAGGGTTTCCCTCCTTTACTCTCCCACATTCAGAAATACAGGGTGTGGTGGTGAGATCCAATAAAACGTAATATTAAAAAAAAAAGTTTGGAACCAGTCAAACTTGGATCTGAATATTTAACATTACTAGAGGATCTCTGACCCTCAGTAATGTTACCTAAAGAATGAATATAATAACTGTTGTTGTAAGAACTGTTATAAGGATTAGTTATATAACATAGGTGGAATGTCTAGCACATAATATGTGCTGTTAAATTATCATTCCCCTACAATGTCAAGGTTTTTTGGCTTGACTTTTGGAAAGTCTTACTTCATGGTGGGGTGGTGAGCACTGAACCTGATGAAGATGTATCTAATTTACGTTTTTTTCATCCTCAGTTTCTTCATCTGTAAAGATGAGGAATTGGATAAGATGGTCTCTAGGTAAGTGGATAAATAATGATGTTATTCTAATGATGTTATGGAGTCAACATAATGCACAGCCCTTGTAGCTGGTAGCACACCCAATTGCAGGGTTCCCTTCTCATTCCTCTATAGGACAAAAGCATCACCTCTGAAAACATCTCGGTTATCATCCTTGGAATCCTTATAGACTTTGCCCTATACAGACCTGGCCCCCCAGCAATTTTCAACAAATGGCAAAATATTGCCAGTAAATACTCCTCAAAAAACCATGCACAAAGCATAGCTAAGAATTAATTCTTGGATTGCATACAAAGTGTGTGTGTGTGTGTGTGTGTGTGTGAAGATACGTGTTAAAATATAAGTTAAGATATGTAGGTGTGCATATGTGCATAAATGTCTGGAAGGAAAGAAGCATGAACACCAAAATGTTAGAGGTCTTTTAGAGGTGGTAGTGTTACGAGGAAGTTTCATTTTGTTATTTGTACCTTTCTTTATTGACTGGATTTTTATACTTTGCAAGAATTATTTTTATGATACAAAAATTAAAGCTATAATAGACATTATCTGGTGAGTGGTCCTGACTTTCCCGACCTCACGTTTTTTGGGGAGAGACTTCTGCTAGTATAGCACCTCTAGTCTTTTTAATCACTCTTCCTCACAGCAAAAGGGATGACACTTTAGTGGGTGATGAGGGAAGGAATGGAGCATGCTCAATTCAGCAGTTGTCCCTTCTTTCTTTTGAGCTTGTCTGCATGGGAAAAGGTCACATGCTGGTCTGCATGCTGTCATTTGGTCAGGGGCCTCCCCTGGGGGAGCTGAAGTTCACAGCTGCCTGAGTGTCTGCCTGTGTGAGTCTGTCTCATTAAGAGGTGAAGACTGCCAAGCCCAATTGGCTGCAATTCTAACACCATTCTCCAGTCAGTTTTATTGTCACTTAAAGAGGTGACATTGTCACCTCTGATCTCTGTGTGTGTGCGTGTGCGTGTGCGTGTGTGTGTGTGTGTATGCACACTCAACTCAAGAGAGTAAGGAGGAGGTCATTTATTATTGTTTCCCAAAAGCTGAGAGAGATTTGCTTTCTTGTTGTTGTTTGTCAGCTAATACTCATTCCCCTTCTCAACAGAATACCTAGCTACTTTTGGGGAATTTCCTCTTTCAGTGGGTATAGTCTTGGGGAGATGATAAGTCCTGGAAGCTAGAAGGGTGCTTC
Organism: Equus quagga; assembly: GCF_021613505.1. Classification (NCBI taxonomy): domain Eukaryota; kingdom Metazoa; phylum Chordata; class Mammalia; order Perissodactyla; family Equidae; genus Equus; species Equus quagga. The sequence goes on along the minus strand of NC_060275.1, from coordinate 49,654,480 downwards.
TGTTAGAAATTTGAACTGAGTGGAGAAACCAAAGATAGAAGGAATGGTTCGAGTTAATGCCTTGATTCTGGGGCAGTGAGGCATTGGGTGCTTCAGTCCCTCTGTTCCTCCACCAAGGGCTTTGGAGGGTCAGGGTTCTGCCTTTTCTGAGACCTGCTCTGTTTCCTTCCCTTGAAACATGTTGGTTTCCCCAAGATTTTTCTACTAAATTCCCCACATGGTTATGTTACATAGAGTTAGTTTCTGTTTGCAGCAAGATACTCTAATAGATAGCATTTTGAGAGGAGAAAAAAGGAAGCAATTGTTCCCTGAGTTATGAGTAGATGAAATTTAATATGTACAAATGGCTCCAGTGACAGCATGAATTATTAAACTTAAACAAAGTTATGTTAACATGAATCACTTTGTAATTACTTCTTATCACTGATCATGACTAGTGTCAAATGAGTTTCTACGAGTTGTAAAGCTATAATAAAAATATTATGATGCCATATTATTATATATGCAAAATGAATAATTCTTTAGAATCCTTTACCTGCAAAAGCAATCTGTAGATGACATACACCATTTAAAGTATTTCAGGTATGGCATACCTTTATTTGTAGAAGGTTTATTTCCTTCAGTCTGTTTCATCATTTGTAAAAGAAAATACCACCTTCTTCAAGGTATCATGAGTTAAATGAGATGATATCCATGAAAGTTCTTAAATGACCCTCTGTAAATTATTACCCAAATCTTAATAACGACTTCAAACTATTTTCTATTTGTTAACCAAAGGTCAAGTTTATGCCCTTATTAAGTAGAAAAAAAGGGCTGACATCTGAAGTTATTTAGATCATACAAAAGAATAAATCTAGGTTTTAAATTTAAGTCAATTTGACAACTTCCTGATAACATTTTGATGAATTGTGTTTTCTTTTAATTAAGTAGAAGCAGAAAAGCCTTCTTGGTGCTGGAAAAATGTTTTTCAACTATGTAAATATACAGCAAAAGTTTGAGAAATTGTAGCCTCTTTCACTCTTCATTTTGGATACCCTTCCTTCAAAAAACTTATGCAGTAACTATTGAGTGGGTTTAGTCAGTAAAAAAGAACATGATGATACAAGATAATGAGGGATTATACATTTATAGCAGCACCATCAATTCTAATCAAAATATGTAACTGCCCTTTCAGGCTACTGAAAACAAATGAGCTAGTAATGAGAGCTGCTTGATACTTTCAGACTGGTAGAAATGGGTAAACTTTAGACAAAGATCTCTCCAAGAGCAATCCATGGAGCACTTGCATCCAAAATACTTGGAGTGACTTTTAAATAAAGTAGATTCGTGAAATGACCCCCATGCCTCTGATTTACCGAATTATAGTTTCTTGAGGAGTAGAAAACAGTAATGAACATTGATAACAAATGTCCCATGTATTTTCATGAACATCAAAATTTGGAAAGTATAGCTGAGGTCATCTAATAAACTTTATCCACTGAGCAGACAGAAGGCAAAGTAGGACCACTAAGTGATGTTGGAAGAGGTGTACACTGACCAACTTTGGAGGGTACTGTTGATATCACAGCTTATACTCTACAGTAGCTCTGATTGCACAACTTAATTCATAGCTTACAACTGCCAAGGAGCAGTTACCAAAATGGCAACTGAGAATCCATGTCATTTGCACTTTTCAAAGCCTTAGTTATCAACATCATTAAGTATGAGATGTATGAAGAGTTGCATTTTGATCTACTGCCTAACTAGTAAATAAATTATCAACATCATTTGGAAAATTAAATTTGTTTCATCATTTATCTGATAGCGTCTAGGTTTTTAAACCAAGGAACCAGAGAAGAAAAAATCCTTTGCTAGAAAATTTGGACCATTAAAGTATTGGATAAACAATTTTACCTAATGAGAATTATCGGTCTAAAGTTCTTTAGTAAAGACTTAGAAGATCCATGAAAAAAAAAAACTACTTAAAAAAATCCATTTCTTCCTTTGGAAGTAATACCAAAAACTGGCTTGCTTATTTAAAAAGCAGTCCCACATTTAAGAAATTATTCAATGGTATAGTTAAGTGAGAATCAGGGTGAATAGCTCCAAGGGCCATAATCAAAATTGTAGCATGTCAACACTTATTTTCTGAAATCAAATGCAAAGCCAAGTGTCTTCGATTTAAATACAAACTAAACAAGCCTTCTTGATTATCTGCATGTTCACAGATATTTTCAGTATAGAGTTTAAAATAATATTGTTTGAGAAGGTTAAAAAGTAAGATTATCGCCTTCTCAGTGCAGGTCTTCCAAGTTAGTCCAACTTTAAAAGCGTATTTTTCAATCTGGATGTGGTTCAGCAAATCCACACTGTATCCATTAGAACTTCCTTAATATCATTTCCTCACCCGTATCTTTTATCCTCTTTTTCCATGCTCTGTTTATTTAAATCTATTCTTTCATCTTCTTAGTCCTTCAAGCATGTCAAGTTTGCCCTCCAAAGAGACATTTGCTTTATCTGTAATTTACTTGTTTGTTAGAATTTCTCAATTAACCAAATAGTTCTTCCTGAAATGCAAACTAGTTATCAGAAACAAATTGTTGTTTTTAATAGGCAAAGAAATTCCAGCGAATAATTACTATTTACCTGGTTTCCACAGTGTTTATATGTATTTTTTATGAAAAAAATGTGTAGTTTTTCTTCCTTACAGCCCTGGCAATATATTTTTATCACATATGTACTTATGCATCAAAATCTAGTTGGTATATTTTATCAGTGAGAATGAGCACCATGATGCCATAACTTTATTATGTACTATTACAACCATACTATTATTATATTATTATTAAATATTATATTCAAGTACCATTATATATTAACTATATAATAAAATAAATATTATATTTAAACATTACTATATTTAAATATACTATTGCCGAAAAATAGTTAAAAATATTGCCTTAGAAAAAAAATTGAGACTTAAGAGGAAAAGGACTTAGGATCCTAAAAAATAATATTTTTTAATGATAGAAAGTTCCTAGAAAATCAATATCAGAATAATAACAATCTCTTGTATACACCTGAAATTAATATAATGTTATATGTCAATTATATCTCAATGAAAAATCTATAATCAAATTTTCTGATAAAAGTAGAACATATATAAGACTAGACTGAAAACCTAAAGAAAAAAAGATTAAGCTGTGCAATAATTTTCTCTTCCTATATATGGATAAGTATGAAAATGGACCAAATAGAATAAAATCATAAGTGTTCTAAACATGATTCACATAATCAGAGACTTCCGGATAATTGCAGTTATGACACAGAAATAACTTTATCTTTTATGATGTGAACTGAGTTGCTGAGATCACTGGCATGTAGAAAGCATTTTATTAGAAATTGGCAACATTTTTGGAGCTATTTCAAGGCATGCTATGTTCCTGTTGAAAAGATCAACAATTGATGAATTTCCCATAAGTTCCATGTGGCTGCCATCCAATTATATGAACTTACACAATTTTATTTTGGCTCAGTGATGTTGGATAACAAATATAAGATACACGTACCCTTTGATCTCACTATTAATGGGTCCATTATTCACTATCACTTTACTCCCCATCTTACTGGAGATCCTGAGAACTCAAAGAGAAAAAACAATGGACTTTTTATCTCTTTTCTTGGTTAATTTGAGAAATTCATTTTTGGTCTATTAAAAGCCAAAGCAATAAGTTACCAGGCCTTAGGTCAGGCCTTCATAACTGTTCAGAACTTGCCCTGTCCCTGGCTGTTTCTGTTGGGATTTCTGGGGATGGGGTTCAGCACTGTGCGATTGAGCAAGCCTCCTGGGGATTCTGACGCAAGGTGATTCCTCAACTACTGATTGCTGATGCCCAATCCAGTGGGTCTAGGGTTCGGCCCCAAAATTTGCATTTCCAACAAGTTTCCAGGTGATGCTGATGCTGCTGTCTGGGAACTACACTTTAGTTACAGCATCAGTGAGTGAACCAATTTTTGAATTTTCACAGACTGCCCTTCATTTCCATTAAGTTATGATGATGAAATCTCACTGTTAAGTGTATAGATAAAATTCAACAAAAATACACAACTCTTCCAAAGAATGGTTTTATATGAAATATAAACATACACTAGAAATTACACAGTGCCTACAAAGAGGTAAATCTTCGTTGGATGAATGAACGAGGAAAAGGAACACAATCTACCATCAGTCTGAAACAAACAGAAAAGCAAACTCCAAAAGCCCTGGCTGTGAGATACGGGATGCTGCCAGTAAAAAGTATGGCGCCTCATTCCTCTTTATTCTATTAAAAAAAACACATGAGTTTTGTGAACTGCCATTACACTGCTACCCATTGGGATGCTCCTGAATATTTTAGAAAGAAGCCTAGGCAATGATTCTGTTTAGTATATTGAGTGGCCAGTGATAACAACCTGGGATTTTCTCCCTAATAGTTATTTTTCAGGGATGGTCATCTGCCATTACATAGAAAAATGATGCATTATCTTGCTTCTGTCACGGAAACCATCAGGCGCCAGACGTATCTGCTACTCAAAAGCGGTTCTCCCTTTCATCCTCACAGCCTTTGACCTATATTGCATAATTTGATTTTTTGTAGAATGTATTTTTCCATAAATAAAAAACATGCACTCCATTTTGTTGCTTTAGGAAGATTCTAGCTTCCTCCTCAGGCTTTTTAGAGGCCAAAGGAATATTTTCCAGGTGACAACTTTATCCAGATTCACCTTGAAATCTTTTATGCATTCTATTTTTTTTTAATCCACAGGAATTAATTTTGCTCATGGATCACCTTTGCAAGGAGACTATCCAGTCTCACAGCTGACTGCTCCAGCGTGTACTAGCACGTATGTCCAGCCTTCTGGAAGGCAGACCTGAAATGAAGGAGAATGCAAGTGGCCAGACATTAAGTATTTGGGGGTAGATCTGGTCTTAGAAATACAAACTTAGAAAAAACCTTTTACTTCAGAAAAGAGTCATGATTTCCTTTGAGAAGTGGCAGAGCAAAGAGATCTTGCTATTCTGCTCATTCAAATGGTCTTTTCAGAAACATTAGGACACCAGGGCTGAAAACAAGGGAAGAAGGGAAGGCAGGAGCACTAGGCATCAGGTAGCCGGTGCTGCCCGCAGTCACGCATGTAGTACACATGACGAGGGCTGGAGACGCAGTGATGCGATGTGCCCACGAGCTCCTCAGCTGCTGTGGATCCCGCGAGCATGGTGACAATACATCAGAGAAAGGGGAGAGTGTATCCACACCTGCCAACTCACTTGCCCTCCCAGCTACTCCACACCCAGAGCTAATTTTGTCTATGAAGCTGCCATTAGTCAACATCTTGTGAGGCATGTGCACGGCAGTATAGAGGCTAAGTGGGGAGTTCTAGAGTCTTATTCACGTGCATTAAAAGTCCATCTTAGACACTTTAAAAAATGTCTTTCTTGAACCATATTACTTAAAATCTTTCTAAGTTTTGATTTTCTCATCTGTAAGATGGATATAATTATAGTTCCTTCCTTACAGGAAGTGCCTGTCCACAGTACTATGCCTGGCATATAATAAGTGCTCTTTAATAACAGTGACAAAAGTGACAAGCAGCATATTATCATTTCTCAGGTATGTGGAGGCAGACTGACAACTGATGGGCACAGAGTCCTGGAACAGTCTTGTCCCCAGTTCTGCTTCAGTGAACTTATTGCCAGGTCCCCCCTAGGCTCTGCATCTCCAGGGCATCATGAAAACAGAATTCATCCCACAGGAGGAGACATTGCTCATCAATGATCTCATCAAATCAAGAGCTAATTTAAGGTCACTTTATAGTATATGATGATATGCTATAGATTTCACTATCAAACCCACAATAACACAAACGAATTTGAATACCAAACACAACACTTTCATAGCAGTGTGCTATTCCATGATATCCTCATGTCCCACAATGTTTACTTCTAAATCTATTTACTTGGATGATAAATATTATGATTTGAGGGTTTCCCTTTGGCACCAGAAATGTTCACTATTTTTAAAATAAGGAAAGTGGGATATTTCATTTAGGTGTGTAGTTTTCATTTTTGGAAAAATGAAGCCGGCTTATCTTTTGTTTTCCTAGATGGACTACCCTACACTGTGGCTAACAGGTAAGCAACATGCAGGGGACAGCCCTGTGGCCTAGAGGATATGTTCTGTGCACTCTGCTTCAGCGGCCCAGGTTCAGTTCCTGGGTGTGGACCTACACCATTTGTTGGTGGCCATGCTGAGGTGGCGACCTACATACAAAATAGAGGAAGATGGGCACAGATGTAAGCTCAGGGTCAATCTTCTTCAAGCAAAAAGAGGGAGATTGGCAGCAGATGTTGGCTCAGGGTAAATCTTCCTCAGCAAAAAAAAAGAAGAAAAAAGGGAGGAGTAAGTAAAACAGACATTAATGGGGTTAAAACAAAGGTAAAAAAAAGGTAAGCAACATGCAAATGGACTTTAAAAAGTAGGATATCTATATTTTAGATTATTTTCTCTCTACATTTATATTTCTAAATTGTTCAGATCTTCAGAAAGTTAATAGTAATATAAAGAACACCTGCATGCCCATCATCTAATTTCATCAATTATTATTTTTTTGCTCATTCTTGCTGTCTTTTTGTTTCTTTTCTGCTGTACCATTTGGAGTCAGGCCACAGATATCATGAAGTTTTATCCCTAAGTGCGTTAGTATGCATATCTTAAGATAAGACATTCTCCTACATAATCATGCTATCTTAAATACATCAAAAAATGTCACTTCGATACAATAATATTATGTAACATGCAATCCATTCTATTGGGATCATAATTTGAAATGAATTTTCATAGGTGAGAGTGGCAGCAGGAAGTCTGGCTAATGAGGTACTCCTCTCCCTCTACATCCTCTGCAGGAGGGGAAGATGCTTAAGGTGACTATGCTCTGGTCAGATTAATGTGCCACTTCTTAAGATTTTAACAAACAACTTTAGTTTTCTAATTTAAAAAAAACTATGCATTAAATAACACCCTCTTTTCTAGATTTATTTGAGATATTTTTTAGATTCTCAATATCACCATAACATATTAAATTTATCTCTTGAAAATAAAAACTACCTAATTTATACAATTCACCTAATAAAAAATCATGTGGTACATATTTTGGAGTAAATACTTCTTTAAATGTGATAGAGAGTAATCACATTTATGTGAGTCATCAAGTTAGTGATGGGAGAAATGGCAATGACATTAAAATAAATATTGTTGGTCATTCTTTGTTGATTCTATACCAAAGGTTGTCTCCCTCCCAAGCGAAAAGTATTTAAGTGACTACAGAAAAGTTACTTGATCTGTGCATCATTTTCTTCAACCGTAAAATAGGAAGGATCATATCACTATCAACATCTCAAGGATAATAAGAGGCTGAAGAATACAGGATGAAATCCTTTTAGTTCACAGGCAATAGGGCAAAACATAAATCCCAGCCATCTGCATCTCATTGATATCTGCTGCAACCCAGTGTGACAGAATGGGTTTTAGCCAAGGAGACTGTGACAGCACACCAAATTGGTAAACTTTTCTTATAATGCAGCAAGGGTATGGTAATCCATTTTCTGAACAGCTTGTAAAATCCAGTAAACATTCAGTTCTTCTTTATTCTTATATAAGTATAGCATATGTTAAATCATATGAAATTACCTCTTAATAGGTTAAAAATGATCTAACATTAGCAATTTCATACTGTTCAACCTGGCCATTGTGACAGCTGCAGTCTGTGACTATTTTAACGACTACTGCTGTTACTCAGGACATTACCCTGAAATTCAAATTGCGCAAGCTCCTACATGTGCTTAGGAGAATGCTCGGCCCATGGCATTCATGAGGGCTATTACTCTGGCTATTAATTCTGTAAAGTCCAATATTTCTATATTAACTGCTGTTGATGCTGCAACATTTTATGCACACCCTTTCTTCCATCAGTATTACAAATACATGAGCTGTGATGAGTTACAAACGTTGACCCGAAAACCACAAAAGACTTATGTTCTTTTTCGGGAGCTTATGTTACAAGATATTTCGCAGCACGTTTCTTTTGTAAAGTAAGGGATTTCAGAAAAAAAAGCAAAGCTTGCTGTTTTAGCAGCTTTATTGCTATGGGTTTTGGTTTTTTTTTTGACACAATAAAACAAACATTCCAATCTCTTAAAAGTCTTAATCCTAGCAAAGCTATTTTTCTTTACCAGCAATAGGCCTAGATTTTAAAATGAGCAGCAAGTTCCAGACAACAGCAGCACAGAGATAACACACAGAGTCCCAGAACAATTCGTTGACCTTATGGCAGGAAATAATGAGGTATCATCAGAATCCGCTTGGGCAGTATCACTTTGCCAAGAAGCATTAGGCTTCCTTTTAAAGTACGATTTGATTTTCCTGCTATTTCTAGAGCGCTTGAGAGCATTTACATCAATGAAATGCAAACATGCTCTTTTATTCACCTAACATGATCCTATCTACATGCTGAAAAGAAAGGAAAAAGATTGGGGATAGGGCTCAGATTCATCAGTTTTTCATTTGCAATGCTCTACGTTAAGGCATCCTCATGGAATGGGGGAACTTATTCATAAAAATCCAATGCCTTTAATACATATTCAAATATTACCACTGAAAACCTGCCGTTTTTAGCACCACTTGCTGAGGAGAAAGAAACTCTCTCTGCATATTTTTGTCTTAGTTATCATTATGGAAGAGTATATTAGTTTGTTATTATTGAAGAGAGTGTGTGAGTGTGTGCATGCACGCACATGTGTATCTTGGGGACATTTATCTGATATTTCCCAGAAGGAGCTGAGCATGATAAAATTATAAAAGGTAATAAAGCATAATTAGGTTTTACGAAGTTCTTAGCATAGACACTGTTAAAAACAATACAACAGGCCTAAAAAGGAGTCACTTATGCTAAACCCCAAGTCACTAAACCTAGACTCTTTTACAGTTTCTGCTCTCCTAGAAATGGAATCTTAAACCAGTCACTACCAGCATTAGTGAGATAATCCACTTGACAGACCCCTGCCATCTCCTAAAGGAAGGTGACATTGCCACAACCAATCCACTTTTTGCCTAGTATCACTTCCTTGTTTCTGCTTCCTCCTGCCTGTAAAAGTCTTTTCTATCTTTTAGATGAGATGCTGCCCAATTCATGAATCATTGAATAAAGCCAATAAGGATCTTTAAAATTTACTCAGTTCAATTTTGTTTTTTAAACAATACTAAGGAAATGTTCTAAATGATTTTTTTTACTTCCCTGATTAAAAAAAGAAAAAAGCCATGGCAGATACCATTCCAGAAGGCTGAACAAATTTTATTCAGAATTTCTAGGACAAAGCATTTCTGTATAAAAGTCCTGGAGGCAACAAAACTGGATGGTTTGGTAGTAAGAGAAAAAGCAAAGTTAATTTTATTGTTAGCATTTGTATGTGCATAGCTAACTCCATAAAATATATACTTAATTTAAAATAAAGATTATATATCTATTATTTCAAACTATTCCACCCTTGTACTATGTTACTCACTGATATAGAATTTCTCTATTATAAGGGTCCTACTTAGGGGTGGTTTTTGCTTTTTAAAAACTGGTTTTAAAGTGGGCCATGTTTCCTAACACTGAGAGCTTGAGAGCATTTATATCTGATACATTAAAGCAATATCTAGGACATTACCACCTCTGACTCCCACTTTCCTCCATTGCATTTCTACTACGTGCTAGGCACTTCTGAGGTGCTGAGGATTCAGCAGAGAACAGAAGAGGCCACAGCCTCTTGTTCCAGTGAGAATTCTGCCATCTTCCCCAGGCCAGCGTGAGGCTGACAGTCCACAGTGCATGTCCCCACACACCCACCATTTGCCTGTCCCACATCTCCTTCTTGTTTATCAGGACTTCAGTCTCAAGGGTAACTAGTGAGAAGAGAAAACAAGAATCTTCTAGTATCACAGGATGAAAAACAGTAACAAAGACAACAAAAATTGTCCAAGAATTGTGGTGGCCTACACAATAGATGACAAGCATTCTGTGCTATTTCACTGATTTGGAACCAGGAGGCTCCAAGTTAGTTGGGTGTCTTTTCAAGTCCCCGTGACATTTGTTAACTCATTTTACCTTTATTTCTAAATTCAGGGGAAAACAAATAAGAGTGAGAGATACCATTTCTTTCATCATCATATCTTGTTTCAAAGCTGTGAAGCTCAATGAGATAAGGTCTCTTATCTTATTCCAAAATAGTGTCTTGGGATTCTGGTAGCTGCTAAGAAGCTTTGGTTATATTTAGAATTTCACCTACAGTAGTAGCAGGGGAGGAGAGGGAAAGAAGAGGAACACAGCAGAGGCAATAGCAGCACTACTGGTAGTCAGAGTAGTCATGTTGATGGTAAATCTTTACTGAGGGCATTCACGTGTTTGGCACTGTCATAAGCATTTTTATGGGTTAAGGCATTTCATCTTCAGAACCACTTGCTAAATGAGACGTAATACTCTCAGACCCATTTTTCATAAGAAGAAACTGAAGCACACAGAAGTTAAGAAATGTGGCTGAGATCAGCCAGCTCAGGAAGGGGAACAAAGTTTGCCACCCCAAAAATGCTTCTTTAGAATATTGATTATTTTAGGTTGATTATTATTAAGAAACAGAAGACTCAGGAAGTTTTTCTTTTACCTTCCGCTTAACTGCCTAAAAGAATTCAGATAAATGGCCTATAATAGGAACGGAGCTATGGCCAGAGATATCTACAAAGACTATGGACTAGGCGTGGTGGGGGAGACTTGTGATCAGACTTGTGGCAGGCCCTAGTGATCAGAGTCCTCTCCATGTCCCATTGTCTCTGCATGGCACAGCAAACATTCATTTACCAAACATTTACTTCTCTTCTCTATGTGAATTGCCTTCCTCCCCTTTGAAGTCCTAAACCACTATCCCCAATATCCTCTTTTGTCTTTAGCTGAAGATGGTATAGAAGGCGGTGGCTTTGGCCATTTTGGTGAGTAACTCAGTTTTCGGGGTTGGTCTCTCCATGTATACATGTTATTAAACTTTGTTTGATTTTTCTCCTGTTAATCTGTATCACGGCAATTTAATTCTTAGACCAGGCAGAAGAACCTAGAAGGGTAGAGGAAAATTTCTTCCTTCTTTCACTCACATGGGATAGAACCATAATTTGAACCCACACAGTCTAGCCTCAGCTTTCATGGTTTGAACAACTATGATATTCTGCCCCATTTCTATGCCTGATACTGTAGAAAGCATCCTTAGAAATGTTATCCTATGTGTTTTTCGCAGCAAAGATTTGAAAGATAAAGATACTGCAGTCAAGAGGATTAAATGCATTTTCCAAGGTCACTAAATGATAGATAAGAGAGTGTCACCTAAGTTTTCACCCTTGTTTCTAGTGTATAATTAAATCCCTATTATCTAAGAACTCAGTATATTCTGAGATCTAAAATTCAATATGCTAGTGACAAAGGTAGCAAAACTATTTTAATTCCTTGGGTATTAACATGGCACTGGGGATGGAGAGATGAAGAAAAACCTCAGTGATTTTGATCAAAGTCGCTCTCAAAGGGCAGAGTTGGACATGGCGCTCCTGGCTTCCTGGCCCTTCACTCAGGAGCCTCAGCTGCAGACCCACGCTGCCCCTCTGCACGCCTGTCCCGGGGTTCCTATCTCATTGCATTAATTAGCTTAAGAGGAAGAAAACCTGAAGAAACAAGCATCAATGTTGACTTTCAATTGAAAGAAAACAATTAACGATGACCTTCACAGTGAAATGAAGAACACAACGCAGGAGCCCTAACTATATTTGCAATTCCTTAAGGATATTTACTCCTTGGAGTCTGCAAAATTTGTGAACATTTCACTGCATAAGGATTTGTTTTACCCTGAAGTAAAACTTTCCTTTTTTTCTCTATTATTTTCTAGCAAATCAGGTTCACAAATGGCTTTCTACTTTAATTAACTGCCTTTTATTTCATTTTCTTAGAGAAGCCGCTGAACCTGTTTAATTTTTCAAGGGGGAAGAGGGGAGACATTTAGACACATTACTGTAAAGGTAGAAAAAGCAGAGCTAGAAATATCAGTGGAGAATCCCCTGAACTCCAGGCTCATATATCAAGCTGCCCCTCGTCATCTCCACCTGGATGTTGATTATACTCCTCAAGCTTACAAATCACCTCCTAATTTCTCCTTTTCCATCTATTCTCAACACAACAGCCAGTGATCCTCTTAAAAAGGTAGTCAGTTACACCTCAAACTAATATAATCTTATATGTCAATTACACCTCAGCCAAAAAAAAAATAGACAAATCATGTTACTCCTTTCTAAAAGCTGTCAAGTGGCTTCCTTCATTCCGCAGAGGCAAGCCGAAGTCATCACAGTGGACTCCAAGTCCTGCAATGATGTTGCACCAGTCTGGCCTCAGCCTTCTCCATTACCTTTGCTGCATCAGCTCACTGGTCCGCATGCAGTTGGGCACCTCCCACCTCAGGGCCCTGCGCGCATCTTTGTCTGGAACATCCAGATATTCAAGGAGCACTCGTCTCCTTCCTATCTTCACACAAATGTGACCTGCTCAGTGAGGCTTTCTTTCCTTCACTCCCCTATTGAAAATTGCAACTCTGTCCCCAGGCCCTCCACTCACTTCCCTGCTTTATTTCTCTCCACTGCCCCCTTGCCATGTCGTACACTGTATATATGGTCATAACTCAATCTGTCCACTGTTGTATACTTTCTCTATAACGTGAAGTGCACGGGGACAAGTCTGGGTCTAGTTTGTTCACACTCTATTTCTAATGCATGGAACACCACCTGGCACAGTGCTCAATGCATATTTCTTGAATTAATGACTAAAGGAATGAATGACAAAAGGAATTTCATTTTGTAAAATAAGGAAAAGAGACTAGATGTGAAAGAACCAACTGTGCACTTGGCTACTTGGGAGTACTAAGGAGCCTGTCAAGTTAATGCGCTGATGTGATCGGATGTTCTGGCAAAGATAAATATCAGTAAATATTGGTTGTAGATATGCTTGCCCAAAGGAGTCGGGCAACACGTTCACTCTGGGTAAATACAGTAGCTATTCAGTAATGATAGATTTTAGTATTTGCTTCTCAACTTTCAATCCCCCCATATCCACAAGCCATTTTTAAACTTTCCTTATCTCTGTCCTTCTATCCACCGCCCACAGTTACATCTGATAGTCTCTAAGCTCATATCCTTCAGCCATGCGTCTGTGGGCAGGTAACTCCACCTCTCTGTGCCTCTCTATAGAGACAAGGGTTTAGTTCCACTGAGCAAATTGCACTTCTGAGTCTAGCAGAATTTCCTGTGGAGCTTCATCAGAGGTGGGGCGGAGCCTGTAGATGTCTGGGGAGGAAACCACTCTTTTCCCTTCTACTCCAAGATACTTTCTTTGTCCTTGGCCCACAACAGTTTCAAAAAGACACGTTTTCCCTTAGAAAGAACAGAAGACCTTGTTATCTGAGAGGACAAAATATTTAAGTGGGAGAAGTCGTCACTACATTAACCTTGATACTCAGAATTTGTGGTGAGCTCACTTCTGCCATTAGGTACAACACTCATGCTGTCACCTCGAGTAGTTAACAGGAACAAAAAAAACTGGTCAGCTGCGGTATCACACTGTTTCTCTGTATCTGAGAAGGTCCTGATGCCAAAAATTTTGAAGATCACCATTACAGAGTATTTTGTTACTGCTTTATATTTCATGTTTAATTAAATTACCGAGGGGCTAATTTCTTTTTAGCTCAGGAACATTTGTTCTTGTAATTTTATGTTCATATTTAGTGGCTTGCACCTTCTCATACCTGTCACTGTCATCCTAAGTAGGATTTTTACTGAGAAACATCACCTTAAATAAGGAGGAAAGCTGAGTCTTTGTACCTCTTCAGTGTAATTTCCCACTGTGAAGTGCAGTGACAATGTATCAATTCTATACAGACTCTCCGAGTAGAGCTGAACTATAAAACAAGATGTTTTTTAAACATTTGATTGCTTAAATAATTTATTTAAAAGAAGATCCACATAATACTGAAAAAAGAAAAAAAAATCCTAAACTATGGATTTAGGAAGAATGTAACCACATAAGTTGAGTCAACTATTGTATCCAACATAGTCAATACTAAAAGACCAAAAATATACACACAAAAAGATAAACAACAACAACAAACCCCACCTCATTTCCAGTTGAAAGAGATCACAAAAACACAAGTAGAATTTACACAAGTAAAATCTACAATGCCGCAGGAAATCAAGTTAGACTGGAGTGTGAGAGCATCAAATACTTCCTAGAAACAATGAAGTGAAAGAGACTTGAAGAGGCCTCCAGCCATCAGGAAAATACACTTAGATACAGTGAGAGAGAGAAAGCGATGGGTGTTTATCTTTCTCTCTAAAATCTTCACAGACATAAATCTTATAAATAGTTAATCTCTTAAGAAAGTTTTCTGGACGTGGGGTTATATAACTTTTAAAGCTGGAAGGTCTGTCAAGTTCATTTAGTCCGAGAACTTGACCTCACAGATGGGAGCACTCAGCTCTGAGGGAGTGCAGGACGTTGTGGTCAAGCAGGGCTGGAACATGAGGGTCCTAACTTCGCCTCCAGTGTTTTTCTTAGTCACCAAAGTAAGAGAAAATCTACCGTACTACAGTCTCTTTGGAGAATTACAGAATTTGGTTAGCACGGAAAAAGACTAAAAATTCAACGTCTCCTTTGACAGATGAGTAAGCAAGATGCCCATGAGCACTGTGCCTCATTAAAAATCCAGTGAAAACAGAGTATATTTACTTGGCATGTGCTTTTTTTCTTTATGAAATAAAATAAGATTTAAAAATATTTGGTAGCCTCACAACCCCTGGTTCAAATAAAATCATACACAGAAGTCAGTATTGAAAGTGAGGGAAGCTGAGCTTCTCTAAAGAAAATACAAGTGGGGCTCCCTGGAACCCCACTGTATGTTGAGCTTTAGGAGTGTATCCTGAACACACACTTGAGGCTACTGTTGTAGGAGAAACATATTGGTCTAACTTTCAGCTTATATCTCTAAGACAAATAACTTGAATTTTGCCATCTATTTCTAAACCATTCATCATGTCTATGGCTCCTCTTTCGAAGACCTCACATTTACTTTGGCAGTGTTGATGGAGGGGTGGGTGACACATGAGGACTGAGCATTTGCACTGCCCCAGGCACCACTCGCGTTCTCTACACGCTCTGGGGAGGAGCCAACAGGGTTCCAGACTAAAGAGCTTAATAAGCATCCAGGCACCTGGAACCAAAAGGACTGTGTGCCCATTTGGAGTTATACTAGTTGTCTCAAGTCATGAGAGGCCTTCAGGGAGTCTGCCCCGTGGCTTCTGTCACTGGAGAGGCAACACATTCACAGGGAACAGAGAGGAAGGCATTCTGTGGAATTTTGAGCTGCTCTTATTTCTGTTTTGCCTCATTTTTGTTATTCAGAGATTGTGAATGTGCAAATGGCATCTATTCATTTAGACCACTGTAAACAGGGACCTGATACAAGAGCAATTGTAGGGGGAGTGTATTCTTCCGAAACTAAAAGCCTTTCGTATGGATAGGGGAACCTGGGGAAAGAATTTGAAGTTGGAGTTGGCAATGACTTCAATGTATCCACTGAAATAAAATTTGTGCTCACTTATATTGAGGAGAGTCAGAAAAGGAAAAAGAAAGGAAAACTCGGCAATATCCCCATGAAGCATTGCATTCTAGACTCCTTTGTTTTGCACAAAAAGCACTCATAACTCCCTTACAGCAATGGGCTTTTAAAACATTTGTGCTTTCCCTTTAAACTAACAGCTAAGGAAGGGAAAGCTACATATTCAAAACAAAACACGGCAGTTAGGTTTACCTTCAAATCCAAGAATAACGGTTTTTGCAGAATTCAAATGCAGCCATTGAAGATAAAACATTTTCTGATGATGAGACAAGAGAACATTGCCCCAGACATCAGTGTTATTTATCGCCACAGAGCTGAACATCAGAAACCAATTCACATATCACAGTGCCTGTGCCACTAATCATGAGCTACCTTTTTTCCTTAAACAAAGTCACATTTTTCTTACTTTCAAGAATTTTTGAAGCTGAATGCTTTCAAGACACTTGGAGATTGATCTTCAGATTCAAAGTACCATAGCAGTTCAAGATTTTTATCCACAGGCCTCGTGCTGGTGGCCAGCTTCTGAAATCCCTGGGAGAGGATAAATGAAGGCAATTGCGGCTGCATGAACCATATGTACTGATACATCAGCACACTCACCAACTTGCTCTTCTTCTAGGAAGTAGCAAGGGACCATTCATTAACTCAGTAAGCAACACGAAGGAAAAATCCTACGAAACACATTAGTGCACTATCCAGTAGGATTTTTGTGGCCAATCAACTCCATTCATCTAGCCCTACTAACTTTTCACAGGATGCTATAAAGAGTTAATGAAAGAATAAGCAGTAGGATTAGGATTTACCCAAAAGATAAATTTCAGTGAGAAAAACAAAACCGATATTCTGAAACATTCAAACATAGCAAACAAAACAGAGATATTTCTTAGAACTATTATTATCCAAAGACGTTATCCCTACTTCTAAGGTGATCACAATTTAGGCTCTACATACTGATAACTTTGGACCAGAATAAGCACAAATACCTAACCAACCCCTGGTAGATTTTGCTAAAGACAAGAGTAAATTCATTTGGAATTCAACTAAATTTCAACAATTCTCTCCACTTGTATTTGTACTTTGTATGCTGTTTCTACCTCCTTTTGTTCTCGGGGTTGGCACTCTGTCTACCACATCTGTGTCGGCCCCTCCATTCCTCCATTCCCTTTCAAAAGTCTTTATGCTTCAGAGAAGATAAAAATAAGTCTTTGATAGGTAACATCTCATATTTTGTTGTGCCTCCCCTTCTCTCTCACCCCCTCTAGACACTCCATGATGCACAATAACTTTGAAGATCAACACATATTTCTCGTGCTGTTGATAGAAGGGACAAGAGGGTAATCATGGAACCTGTTTCCCAGGAATTTCCTTCTTCTCAAGACCCAGAATTTGGAATACTGATTCCTACAAATGATTGTTCTAAGTGCCAAGATCCACAGGTACGCTATGTTGTATAAGAGGTGCTTTTGTTGATAACCTCAGTTATCAATAATTAAATGAAAACTGAAACTTTGGATCTGCAAGGTTGATTAGAGATAAATTAACTGGTCCAAATTGCCTTGAAGTTGTGGACGTTCACACCCAGAGAAGGTAAATACCATGCCCATGGTCACCCAGCTTGTCAGTAGAAAACTGATAGCTCAACATGTTACTTCTGAGATACCTAACAGTCGGTAATTGAGTCAGGTCTAATATCTAGGTTTTATTAGACTCATCTAAAATATCACTCATTTCTAGTAAACTTTTCCTGAATTTGGGAGCACATCCAGCATCTAAAATAATGCTTTCAATCACATTGTTTTATATTTTCCAGAAGACAGACAATGAGACCACATTCTGAGGTCAGTAAGCAAGAAAGTAGGGATATTTTTACATAAATATGCACATGTTGGTGTGTCCTAAGTTTATGAAAATTGGGGAAAAGTTGAAATGAAAATATTTTCTTCCCATTAGGCTCTATTTCCTTGTTCTCAAAGAAATACATTGAATCAAGGAATGATTTACAGTGGCCCTTGATTCTTTGACAGCTGTGGAAACACAATGAATAAGACATGACCTGAAGTAGCTTACTGGCAAAGGCAATAATATACAAAAGCATGAATTCAGATATTGTGCAGTCAGGTGCTAACAGTATGGAATAGAATGGAGTTCAACGGAAAAAAATCTAGGAGGACATGCAGAGCCTTTAAAAGGCAGAGAGGGAGACACCATAAACAAAGGCACAGAATTAGCATGATGGACCAGCAAAGAAATCAAACCCACTTGGTCAGAGCAGAGAAGAGATGCTGGTGCGTAGTGGGAAATATCATGGGAATTAGTTTCAGGCATGCCAGATTAAAACGCCTGCACAGGGATTTAGGCTTAATGCATTATGGAATAGAGTACAAATTCAAGTTCATTCTTCCTTTAGATTGCCTTTTGCCACAATTTATGGACGTGGAACTGAAGGGAGATGGAAACGAGGATGCTGACAAATGAATATGAAAACTTGTTTTCATCAGTCCTAAACTGCAGATTTCTGAGCTCTTAATTCATGCCTTTATTCAACAGAACATTGCTTCTCCATCATCTTGCTAAGAAAATTGTGTTTTACCTCACCCTTTGTTCTGACTTTCTTTCAAACTGACTTTACTTATGTCTATACATATATATTTCTTTTTAAAACTATATTCATTAGTGATCACTCTTTTCCCTATTCAGCAATGTGCCAACTTTGAGCATGGAAAAAAGGGAACCACCAATGAAACTGAGCATCTTTCCACCCCAGTTTGATCTGTCCTCATGTCTGAATCATTTCATATAAATCATTTCCACACACACCAAGTCTAAAACCAAGGCTGGGCAGTGTTACTACTTACACCTCCATTGAAGTGATATAAACTAAGCTTTTCCGAAAGTAAGCTAAATAGAAACTTAAATTTTTTTACTTTTTCAAAAGAAAAAAAGATACAGAGGCAACCACGTTTAATGTAAAATACTATAGACTTTTTATCTAGAAAATGTCAACTAATTCTAACAAAATTCAGTATCAATAATTCTTTGTTTCTTTAGTAACAGAATTAAAGATTAGACTTTACTGCCACACCCAATATTTTATTTTAATATTGATGTGTAAAACCAAGGACTGGAGAGAAGCAGAGAGTGCTCTGACAACTCAAGGCAACAAGCCAGCATGTAGATGCTAATCCAAGTTGAACCACTGACTGTCTGCATTACTACAAGCAAATCATTCAATGCAGTGCTCTTCTGGCCAGCCCTGGGGCAACACCTAGTCAAAAGCAATACCAGTAATAAAAATCATACTTCTGTATACAAGTTCTGCTACTTAAAAAGAATTCATTTAACTCCAATGGGCTTTATAAAATTTACCCAATTTAAAATTCTTAGGGGAAAAATACGTGCATGTGTGTGTGTACATTACGATTAACTAACCAAGGTTTTCATTTTTTTGTTTTACTGTTATATGAGTGTCTTTTATGCTGAAATCTTTGAAAAAAAATACTTTGGAGTGTACTCATAGTCTGGCTTTTACTCTCTCCCGAGAGAAACTTAAGTCGTGAAAATGAAAATGATCCTCCTTAAAAAGTAGAACACGCTACAAAGACAACTGGATATTCTGAACGCTCTTAATGCAAGGCTTCTTTGATTGCCCAGGGAAACAAGGAAATGTGACATGACCGAGGGGAAGGATGAAGACATCTAGAAAGGAAGAGTAGGAATCCAGTGTCTGGGTCCTCTCCCCAGCACAGAGCAAATGTGAAGAGCACTGCCAAAGCTCCCATAGTGCGACTCTGGCATTGATTCTGGCTAAGAGAAAGTGTAGAAATAACACACTGCCAAGGACTAATGGTATATGTATTTATTCTCACTTCAAGGAAAATAGAAGCCTGCAGAAAACAGAGTACACAGGTTAGTATGTTTATCCTTTGAAAATCTTGAAAGTACAGAATACTGAACTGCCCAGGGTAAGCAGAAGGTGTCGTGATCCATAATAAGGAAATGAGAGAAATACGGAGCAAAATGTCAAAATGGTGTGTAGGATACCTACAGCATCAACATGGCAAATGAACCACTATCTGACTTGAACCCAAGGAGGGCACTCAGCTAAAGTCCTCCTGGTATGAAGGGAAAATAGAGCCCGATGCCAATGTCAGTTGTTAAATCTACAATTTGAGATTTATAATAGACATTAACGTAAATCCCGCCTTGCTTGGCAGCATCTGACTAAACAGCTATGGCTGAATATGGAAATTGTTATATTTTAGAATTGTTAACAAAAACTTGTTTTAAAACCATATTCCTTAAAGAAATTAATCAGTCAAATCATTTACTTTCCTCAATGAACTGTCACTCAGAATTTTTATAAATTCTGGTTTAAGACCCAAAGCTTTATTACTCTCCCCTGATCAATTTACTTTCAGAATTTTCTGTTACTGGGATCCCTGCTGGCTTCCTACCCTCCGAAAAGATAAAGCAATCCAACAATGGGTAAACCCTTAGGAATTAACGTGACCGTCAATATGAAAGGGAATCTAGCAAATTATAAATTGGCCACAATTTACTATTTCCTTATTAAGCAATTGTTATGGACTGTGAGAGGAGTTACACATATATTAAAAAAAAACGATGTTAAATTCTATCAGCAAAAAAACAAGTGTGTTGTTTTTGTTTTATTTTCACTTGGAGAAGCACATGACTCATCCAATCCACGTTATCACCCAAAACTCAGAGGTAGGGGTTAGCCTTGAGAATCTTCCCTAGAAGAGCCAATAACATCACATATTTAGACAAAATAAAGACCCCTACTTTCAATGCAACAGCCAAGACCATCTGTTGATGTATTATCCTTTCTAAGTTTCCCTTTCTGAAGGACAAGATAGTTGGATCTGGATTCCCATTCTATTCTGATTTCATTTCCCCCACAGCCAAGAAGGCTTACTGAGCATCACTTTCTACTTATCTTATGCAAAGGGAAGAAAAATATAGATACAAAGTTAAGTGGGAAAACATATATAATATTAAAATATTATACATTGCAACCAAATTATGACTCAGAAAAAATTAATACAATTTAATTTATTTCATTTCAATGATTTCCCAATGATAATTCCTTATAGCCATACCTCCCCGTACCCTAGTGCATGTACCAAAATGAAAATATTCACAAAAAGAAAGAAAATACAAGTGTGAAGGATGCACTAATTTCCTGGGCATTTGCTTTTTCCTCGAATTTGGAACCCTGTGTGATCTTAAATCTGTGGTGTTAGGAACGATGGGAGCCAAGCAGAGACTTCTTCCAATCCTTCTTTCTATGCTCCTAATACAAATCTCATGAAACACTGATGTTATAGCTGTTTTTCAAGTTAGGAACACTGCCAAGTAAATGCAGCAATACCTGTACGCAATCTTGTATTTTATTAGTCATTAAAGCAAAGGCATACATCTGAATATATTAGTCATACATACATGCAAGACATCAATGATTTCTGTTTCAGACAATGGCTGGTACACAACTGGATTCAAGGACTCCTAGCAATCATTTGCCCTCTAGAGGGTATGCAGCAAACCTCTGCAGTAGGGGGTTAGACTGAAACTACAACAGACAGAGGAGAAACGAGGTGGGAGAAGGAAGGGAAGCTGCAGAGTACTAGCAAAAGGAGCCGAGGGGATACGGATGTGGAATGTGGGACAGACCCAGAGAAATAATCCTGTACTGTTTCACTTGGAATATCTGTGTAAAAAGTCATTTAGAAGACAGTAAATTAGACTTGTGCCCAAATCATACACAAATTGGATAACTTGAGGGTATAGAAGAAAGGGACAGATAAATTATTCATTAATTAAGTTCATCAACTTTCTCCCTATTAAGTGGTGGAGTTTGATCTGCAAGCTTTTACTGAAATTACATATCCAGTGGTGGTAGTGGCGAGGCTCAGCTCCTGGGTCTGCATCACTCTGAAGAAGGAGGAAAGCGATCTGTAGAAATAAACCAAAATCCAAAGAAATCTAAAGAGCCCCTTGAGATTTACTGGGGTGGCTACTTGACCTATGTGTCATTACACTGTGTAACACCTAATATTTAGCGGCAAAGTTAATGTGCTTTGATAGACAATATAAATGGTAGAAATAATAATATAAAGAACAAAAATAATCTAAACAGTCACCTTTTGTCAAAGGGCTGATTGTGCCCTTAGAGAGAAGACAAGTGAATCAGTGGAACAGACAGTCCCAAAAACAAAACATCTACTGCCCATCAGAATAATCTCTCTGTACCAAGTCTACTACTATCTTTTATTGTTCTATTTTATGCGTTAAGTTCTGTTACTGTCTACAGATTCTAGGCTATACTATCAGGACAAGAACTATTTTAAAGATAAAAACAAGTTTATATAATAAAGAGGACATGGTCTTGAAAATCAAGGAACTAGTACATACAATTTTAGGATCATGTAAGTTGAAAAGAAGGAGCATTTGTTTTTTGGTTAAACATTTAATAATATCTCTATTTTTGTCTAAAACAGAAAAGAAAATAAATTAACCATACCTTACCTAGGGGAATGTGTTCCAGTTTGTTTTGTTACACACAGACATATTAAATATAATTGAGCATCTGATACAGTTAAATTGCTTTTGTTACTTAATACTCATATTTCTAGATAAATATTAGATATATACTTTATATGGGGCAGATGAGTGGGAATCTTTCTCATGTAGTTTACAAAGCATCAAATTCTTCAGAACAACATATCTATGCTACTTTGCCCCAAAATGCAAAAACATGCTTGTCAGAAAGGTAAACAGCAAAGAGCTAAATTTGTGATTATACTAAAGACAAAGTCTGGATTCCAATGAGCTCATCAAGAACTAATGATAAGCATGCTGGTGACCTAGGTGAAATTTAATAATGCTAAGAAATGTCCATAGGTTAAATAAAATAAAAAGACATCAAGAAAGCATTGGAAAGTCTTGGCTGCAACGTAGGCCATCTGAAAAAGACCTAGCATGTTAATTGGCTACACATTCAAATACATCAACAGTATGACATGACTTACCAAACGTTAACACAAATAGATGATGTTAATACAACTAGAGTCTGTAAAGGGAAAACACAAATCCCTTGTACTCCGATTTTGTCAGGAAACAACTAGAATATTCAGCTCAGTTTTTGGACCCCCATTTCAAGTGGTACATTGGTATCTAGAAGACATTCAGAGGATGCACATGATGGGAACAGAACTGAAAATATGTCATCAAGGGTGAGGAAGAAAGGGAGTAGCTGCTTAGCCTGAAAAGAAGCCAAACTCAGGAAAACAGGATAACCATCAAGTGGGACCCTGTGCCTCCCCTGATCCCCAACTCCCACAAACATACAGTGACCACACACAGTGCTCATGGCCTTCAGTGACCTGGCTTCACCCACCCCGCCAGCCTCAGTCATCTGCTCTCCATTTTAACTCTCTCTCGCCATCGGAGCTGCTTATAGTGTCCTGACACACACCACGACATCTCCATGCTTTTTTGTTGCTATTCTTTTTCTTAACGTGTCCTTTCACCTCTGCTTTCCTCCTCATCATTCAAACTCAAATCAAACTTACTCCAGAAAACATTTTTTGACCCCCTCTTTTCTACCTCCCTATCCCATCCAAAGTCTCTCCTCTGTGATCTTGTAGCATCCTGTGCATATTTTATATTATATACTTCATTAAAATGATCTATGCAAACTCTGTCTCTTGTAGCAGGTGTACTGGTAAGCAGAGATTCCATCTAACTTCTAGTGGCTGTAAACAGACATTTGCTGAACTGAGCTAACTGCCCATCGTGTTAAAAGGTGAATGAGCTTCATCAATCACAAATATATACTGAACTCCCATTAAGGGCCAGGCAGTGTGCTAAGTTGGCTAAAATAAGAAAGAAAGAAAAAGTAAGCAGAAACTCTTATCAATAATGAACACCTTTTTAATAACTAGGTCTTTTAAAAAATGGAATAGAATGCCTGTTAAAGAAGTTCACTCACCATCATTGAAAGTGTCAGGAATGCTATATAAAAATTATTTCGGAGGCTGGCCTGGTGGTGTAATGGTTAAGTTCACGCACTCCGCTTTGGCGGCCCAGGGTTCGCAGGTTCAGACCCCAGGTACAGACCTACATACCATTCATCAAGCCATGATGTGTTGGTGTCCCACATACACAACAGAGGAACATTGGCACAGATGTTAGCTCAGGGACAATGTTCCTCAAGCAAAAAAGGAAGATTGGCAATAGATGTTAACTCAGAGCCAATCTTTCTCACCAAAAAAAGGGAAAAAAACTATTTTGGGGGCTGGCCCCATGGCCGAGTGGTTAAGTTCATGCGCTCCGCTGCAGGCGGCCCAGTGTTTTGTCAGTCCGAATCCTGGGCATGGACATGGCACTGCTCGTCGAGCCATGCTGAGGTGGCGTCCCACATGCCACAACTAGAAGGACCCACAACTAAGAATATACAACTATGTACCAGGGAGCTTTGGGGAGAAAAAGGAAAAAAAATGTTTTGAGGGGCCTACATATAAAAATTATTTCATGATTGGGAGACTGTATATAAAAATTATTTCATGCCTGGGAGGCTTAGAAAATTAGGTACTTTCTAAGATCCCTCCCAACACTAAGATTCTATATTCTCTTCTCCTATACCTCTTTTCCTTATCATGGGTGAGAGAAATATATCCATCTGCGCCTGTAAATAACATATTGATGGCTATGTAGCTCTACATTTAGTTAAAACTAAAGCTACTCAAAGAAGGCTTTTGCTGCAGAGTAGCAGGATACAGCCAGAAAGCAACCTGCAAAATATGAGCTAGTACTTAGCACTTCTGTCTAATTTTCTTAACTAATGAAGTAAAAGTACTTCATGTGCAATCTGTGTGTGAGTGTGTGCACAACATGTGTGCCTGCACGCATGAGGGCGTATATTTGTTTCTGTGGGTTCTATTATCAGAAATTACTGGAGAGAAAATAATGAACACTAACCGTGCTTTCTTGCATTATCATGAAACAGTGGCCACACTTAAGAACAAATAAACGATTGCATTTTGTACAAAGTGACACTAAACTGAGTAACTGTTAGCATTTAATGAATTGCAAGGAAACAAGAATAAAACTGGCCATTGCTCAAATGAACTACTCATTCGGGGTCCAGCAGATTAAGGAATGGATTTTAAAATCTTCACAGACACAGCAATATGCAGGCAATTTGTGGGCAGCACAACAGAGTGGTAATAAGCAAGTACTCTGTGCCCAACCTCTCTGGGCTGGGACCAGTAATCAATAGCTGTGCGGCCCTGGGCAACTTATTTAACCTCAATATGCCTCGGTTCCCTATCCATAAAATGGGGATAATATTACCTACCTAATAGATTTGTGAGGAGCACTGAATGAGATGAGCCCTGTAAAGCACTAAGAACAGTGTTGGCACATGGTAAGTTTTCACAAATATTAGCTGTTATTATACCAGCACACATTGCCATACCAAGTGGTTCCACTTCTACCAGTACAAAGTAACATGTCATTACTTACTAGTTAGTTTTTATTTGCCTGGTTAGATTCAAAGTTGTGGAATCATGATCATTAGAGATACAGTAAATTACATTCCTTCCTACCAAGCTTTTCAGTTCCAGGCTAAGTACCTACCTTATAGCTTTATTAAGATAATTAAATGAATTAATAATGACAAAGAGCTTAGAATGGTGCTTTCACTAGTTAGGTACTCTCATTATTATCATACCTTCTTATAAAACATGTAAAATTAACATTTAATATTGTGCATAAAGCCAATCTCTTCTATATCTGTCAGTAACTAAGCTTGAGGGCAAAGATGGCTTCTGAAGATGAACTATTTTCAGATGGAGAAGAATATTGGCTAGTGATTCCTAGAACTGTAGAGGACAGCGAAGGGGCTCAAGAAAGGGAAGATGGACTCAGATTATGCACAGGGAACTAGAAAAATGTTGATAAAAACTGGAACAGGCAACTCAGAGAGATGGTGGAATCTCCTGAGAAAAACTGACACGTACTTAGCTGGAGTGGGTGGCCATTGCTTGCACCAACTGAAGAATTTTAGTAGATATGGAAGGCAGAATAATAGCTCCAGAGATGCTTGTGTCCTAAGACTTAGAACCTGTGAATATGTTAGGTTACATGGCAAAGGGGAATGAAGGTTGCAGGTGCAATTAAGGTTACTAATCAGCTAATCTTAAAACAGGAAGATTATCCTGGATTACCCAACTTGGAACAATGTAAGCACAAGGGTCCCGAAAAGTAGAAGAGGGAAGCAGAAGCATACCAGAGAGATGGCAGCACGGGAAGAACTCAACCAGCCACTGTTGGCTTTGAACATGCAGGAAGTGGCCGTGAGCCAAAGAATGAGGGCTGCCTCTAGAAGATGGCAAAAGCAAGGAAATGGATTCTCCCCTGGAGCCTCCAGAAAGGAACTCAACCCTGCTGACACTTTGATTTCAGCCCAATGAGACTTGTGTCAGACTTCTGACCTCCTGAATCATAAGATAATAAATCTGTGTTGTATTAGGCCACTAAGTTTGTGGTAACTTGTTACAGCAGTGATAGAAAACTAACACATTGGCATCATTCTACATTGCTTTTAATAACCTGAAATGCAGTTATATCCTAGGTGAGATTTAATAAATTCTTCCATTAGTTTAAATGTATTCTTATTCAAATTTGCTTGAGGTATTATATTTAAATAATGTTTAAATAAAATAAATATTAAATAAAGTGCAAATATAAAGAAAAACATAAAGAAAGATTTTATAAATGGCTCTAAAATCTGACCTACTGCAAAATGAATGGCCAAAGAAGACAAATAAAATTTTAGATGAAAAATACTTTAATTTTCCTTGAAATTCTAAGTTTAATAAAGGCGGGACCTATCTCTGTCTTGCTTATTTTATTTGGTACCTGATGTCTAGAACTTAAATATTTATAAAACAAATACATAAATGAATATATATTTGATCAACTATGGTTTACGCTCTGCAAGGGGGTTGCCATCAAATTTGAAAGGTGTTCTTTGTACATCATCTTTTGCATTTTTAATTTTTTTTACTTTTGAATAGATTCCAGTTACTTAAGAACATTAAATTACATAAACAAGAAGACATACAAACATATCCCTCGAAATGAACAACTCCCTACTCATTAAAAAGTTTGGTTAATGTTGAATTAATTATTATGCTATAGACTGAATGTTGGTGTCCCTCCAAAATTACTGTGTTGAAACCTAATCCCCAATGTGACAGTATTTGGAGGTGAGGGCTTAAGGAGGAAGTTAGGTCATGAGGTTGGAGCCCAGTAGCGCTCTTGTAAAAGAGACCCCACAGAGCTCCCGGGCTCCTCTGGCCATATGAGGACACAGTGAGAAGACAGCCACTGTGAACTAGAAAGCGGGCCCTTCCCAGACAGGGAATCTGCCAGCACCTTGGTCTTGGACTTCTCAGCCTCCAGAACTATGAAAAACAAATGTGTGTTGTCTATAAGCCACGCTGTCTATGGTACTCTGTTATAGCAGAACTGCTTAAGACATATCAATTATAATGAAAACAAATAATCATTTTCTAATCAAAGTTTCTTTGTGCAGCACACACAAAGATATTTTCCCACAACTTCTTATAAATAGGTCATATGTGCTTTGTTAAATTTTATTCAGGAGGGCAAGGGTTATGGTAGGCAAAATCAATTATAAAATGAAAAATCCATAAAGTCTGTCCAGCAGATTCTTGCTTTTTTTAGGAAAAAGGTGGTACGATTCCATGCAGCCAGGGAAGTCCTTGTACACTGAACTAAAAATAAATGGGGAAAGAGGGAGGTGGAGAGTACATCTTCACACAGGAATCATTTTAGGCCAATAGTTCATTTCCTCATCACCACACTCAGATCCCTCTAAGCCATCAAATGTCTGTGCTAGGCTCAGCTCCCACAATGAGCCCATATGCTGAGATCTAGACCAGCGAGAGGAAGGCAGCCCAATTTCTTTGTTTTCCGGGCAACACTGTATAAGACTTGCTCTTGGTGCTTGACGATCTCCCTATCGTGGCTAGATTATTGCCCTTGTCACCATAACTGGTTCATAAGATTCATTCTCCACCTGCATTTACACTTCAGCTCTGTACCCTACCTCTGCCTTGTCTCTACCTCCCCCGAGGCTGGACTTCCGCCCAGTCTGTCTGCCACCTGGCTTCTCAGAATCCCTGCCTTGAGCCAAATCCTGATAGGACTTGTTACTTTCACTTGCCCTTTTCCCAACTTTTAGCAGTGAAGGCTGGGAAATGACAGGGAAATGCAGGCTAAATCTAGATTAAATAAGCCAGGGCTTGGGGACCTTGAGTTGAATTGACAGAACCTGAGGTTCTCAGTCTTTCGAACTGGTTCTGGAAGCTCAACTCCAGCAGATGCAAACTGGAAGCTGTGGGAAGGCAGCAGGATTTTCTCCAGGTGCACCAACTGCCACTATGGCCCTACACAAAACCACAAAGAAGGCAGAATTTGTCTAGGGAATCTTTCAATCTCACCTTTGAATTTCCTTTTGTGCTTTTCACCTGCTTTCCAATATTTCTCTGACTATACAATAAATACCTACCTAGAACTTCCCAAATTCCCCCTCGTTTCTCCCTGTGCATCAGTTAAAACTCTTTCTCTCAAAGAATGACAGATTTCTGGTAAGTCTTAATCCAGTTAACACAATTAACACTAAATTGTTCAGTATGCAGAACTCTCCTGTGACATTTTGCTTCTTAAAATGTGATTATTAGTCTCAATAATTTAATGCAACCTAAAATTTGTAGAATATATTAGAGATCATTTTGCCCAGGGAGCCAGTTTTCTTTCAGCTGATTTTCCAAAATAAATTATATTGAAAAAACTACCCCATTAGCACCAACCTCCAACACTTCACCTCTGTAAATAACTCTACACTCCACCTAACTTTACAACAAACAGTCTTCAATTTGGGAAGAATGTGATTTTGAGTTTGCCACAGATAAAGCATAAATAGACTCCACTAATTGCTTGCTTGGATGATAAAGAAAACAATGAAATGGAACTAGGGAGCATAGAAAATCAATGTAACAGCAATTTAGGGTACAAACGCTCATCCTAAGAACTAGAGGACTCCTAGTGGGTTTAGTCACTCCTGAGTGTCTTAACGAGTTAACTGGTCAGCATAGAACAGGTCAGGGCTGACTGTACAGGTCCTTGGCTTCCTTGCTCACTTTATTCTTTATTTCAGCAATCATGGGCATTCCTACTCAAAGGCTAGAAGAAGAAGAGGAGAAAATAAAGTAAGATAATTATTTCAACTGTTTTTTCATACCTCCAGTAAACTGCGTGGGGAGAAAGTTAAAACTAAATGAGATTTAGGTGAATTTCAGAAGATTATATTTATCCATGTCTTATGACAAAAATGAACAGGAATCAACTGCATTCCGTGCAAACAAGCTCTGTCATCTTTTTATATGAAGACTTCCAAAATCAGCATGTGGGCTATATGTATACCTTTCCATAACTTATTAGGTGATATAACCAAACAAACAATAGTAATTTTTACATAAATTGGACGTTCTGGGCAAGTCTGATGTCCGTCTCAGGCATGGGTTTACTAATGTGCCTGCTCGCTGGTTATCTGAATTAGCTGAACAATACTTACTGACCCTATCGCACCTATTCTCTTTTCCTTTTGCCTTTTTCTTATGTTTATATATTGGTTTGGGACATTTTATGAGACTAGCTTTTCACAAACACAACGATCCTAGTGAGATAGTTAGCAGATCAATATTTGCTTCTATCACTGTAATGTAAGGTAAATGCATATCTATATCTTATAAATCTAATATTTCAGTCAACTGTTGTCTTAATCCTATGATTAATGCTACATGCTACCTGCACACTAACTCTCCTAATCTTTGGAACTTCTAATTTGTAGCAAAGATGGATGAGCTATCAGTGGGAAACTATAAAGATTACTTGCTATTTATCTTTCCCTTGCAGAAATACTTTATTGCCTATAAAATTACTTTGGCAAACTCCACAGTTACATTGTCTGCTTATAATGTTTAACGAGAAACTTCTCCCCGCCTATATATTTTTTTAACAAACACTAGAGTTGGAAGCTATGCTAGTAATCATAAAATCCAATCTTGCAACCAAAGGAAGTATTCCTGTCAGATGATGTATTAATTATCTATCTATTACTTGAGTTTGAGAGCTTATATATTGTTGAAATTATTGGAATACGAAAGTTTCAATTTGATTTCTATTGTTGGAACTCTTAAAAAGAATAAAGACAGCATCTTAAAATAATTTTATTCTATGGTATGGCTAAATAGAAAGCATACCAGGGAAGTAAAAATAGTGAAGGAAGGAAAAAAGGAGATACGAATGTAGACAGACAGGAGTAAATGCTTACTTGATGCTGTCAGGTATCAGGATAATAATTTAGCCAGCTACTCTTGCCACACCTACCATATTTCATCTCTCCTCCCTTCTCTCCTCATAGTGCCAGGTTAACCTTTTACTTTCTAGTTTTAGAGTCAGAGTTGTGGGTTAGAGCTGTTTTAATGTCCTATGACTACAGTTCCATTTATGCCATTTGCACCAAAATCTGGCAGAATTGTTAGGTGTCTGTAAGAATTGTTGAGATAGTAAATATAAAAACTATTATGTTGAGAAGGAATAACTATTTAACTTGAAATACTGCACAAATACATATTGTTATTTTAAAGATAGTATGTTCTACGTCTGCTTATCACCTAAAAAATATAAGAATTAATGGACTAAAATCAATTATTTAGTAAATTTTTAAGTTGTTCCAATGTCAATTTTAAGCAATTACACATTAGAGAGGAAATCAGTGAAGAATAAGATCAATGATATAAATCATAATGATATTTAAAGAGTTCTTTCATTCACTGCTGTGTTATATATAACTGTTCTTGCCTAGTGATTGGCAGGTATTTGGAGATAATTTGAACAAGGTTTTTAGTAATGCCATATGTCAGAATTATGAATTATTAAAAATTGGTAAGTCAGAGTAGTCAGTGACTATTAACTGTTAGAATATTAGGAAATCTTTTTTATAAATCTATTGCTATTTATTGAATTTCTGCCAAACCACAGTAAGATAAGAGTAAGCACATCCAAGAAATACCAGCTTGACCTTTCCACACGTCTATTTAATTTTCACATGATACTGAGTCTAAAGTTGATTCTCTGAAAGTAGAAATAAGTTCCTTTTGGGAAACAAAATAGAACTGCCATTCATATTCTAATGTTATTTTATTTTCACTTAGAAAAAAAACCATTGCAAAGGAACATTGAAAAAGTCTATTATTGTCACAATCATGAAGGAAAAATGGCAAACGATAAGTCTAGTAACTGAACATCACAGACATTCTACAAATGCATAAATTTATCTAGAAAAGTCCACATCTAACCATGATGACTAGTTGCAAAACTAGATTTCTGAAATAATTTTATCCTGAAGTTTTCTCTCTTTTAAATTGTTTCTAGGGTCCAGCCCCATGGTAAAGTGGTAAAGTTCGCGGGCTCCACTTTGGCGACCCAGAGTTTCACAGGTTCAGATCCTGGACACAGATCTAGCACTGCTCATCAAGCCATGCTGAGGCAGCGTCCCACATAGCACAACCAGAAGGCCCTACAACTATAACATACAACTATGTACTGGGGGGCTTTGGGGAGGAGAAGAAGAAGAAGAAAAAAAAGAAGATTGGCAACCGGTGTTAGCTCAGCTGTCAATCTTAAAAAAAAAAAGACAAAATTGTTCCTAACGTCCTTTTCCTTGCTCTTCTTTAGAAATGGCTTTCCTAGTGCAGCTTGTTTCATGCTAGCAAGCTAATGATTGAAATACAAACTCATGCTCTTCATGATAGGATCCTTCACATTTTATAGTAATATCATTTTAATTTGTTCAGCAGCTCTGTGTGAAAATTTAGTGTCAGACAAAATGATCACAATTTCTCTCACTAGAGGAACCAGATCTCTCTGAGAAAATCAGTTTTGCAGACGGGGCACACTGCTGCATTGTTCAAAGTAATGCTGTGTGACCACCACAGGGCAGATTCACTAACACTCGGCATCTCTCAGGTAGACCGTGTTGCAGTGTTTTTGTTTCATTTTGTCTTCTTCATGGCTGCAGCCTATTGAGAGTAAAATGCACAACAGAACCTCATTCTGCTAGTAGTCAGGAGACATCCTGTTCTCAGTCAGCGAACTTTCTCCTGCCATCTCCTAGGTCACTGTGTATCCCAGAATCTCAAATGGTACCATTTTGGAGAACAGAGAAGTACAAAATATTTAGTATAAGACAAATGATCTGGTAATTTAAAACTTCAGGAAATATTTTTTCATGATAATAATTCATTTCGTGATAAATTCATATTCCACTAAAATGGAATATTTTGGTGGTTGCATCACAAGAAAGTAATAATTTTTAAATATTTGTAATGTTTTTCTTAAGAGGAGCTCTCATTGAACATGAAGGGCCTTACAAAAAACCAACTATACCACAAAAAAGAGAATCACTATTTTTCCTCTATAACAAAAGAACTATCTTTTAGATTATTTATTATATTTGGAAAATGGAAACTCCTAACTCCCCTCACTCTAAATTAAGTTCCCAAAACCTCTGACAAGCATTCTATGGCTATTGCTAATAGATTCCATTTTTTTATTCAGTAGTCAGATGCTTTTTGGTAAGCTTACTTTGCAAAAGTAAAGTTCCAAGAACAATTTTCTATAGAATTCCAGCCATGCATTTTGTGTAGCCATGTCTCAGATGCTCTCCTCAGAGAGAGAATAATATTTCTTATTCACCATGTCCTTTTGTCGTTTGGTCAATCACTCTAATATTTAGGAAGTAACAGTTTTCATAAGGGCATTTTCCTTTCCTTGTGGATTATGTTCTACAGCACAGACACAGGATTTCAGAGGCAGCTCTCCTGACTCATTCCAGAAGGGCCAAAGACCTGCTGACTCAAAACCCATCTATAAACTGGGGATATTCCTGATTTAGACACTGGTCTGAGATTCTTGGGGTAAAGGGATGCTTTTCTTCATTTGGAACGGAGTTTCTGCAAAATGGTTGCACACTGGAACCATTTGGGAACACTTTATAAAGAACTCAAGCCCAGACCCAATGCCCAGAGATCTGATTTAATTGGTCTGGGGTGAGGCCCAGGAGCCAAGATTTTACATCTCCCCAGGTATTTCTCATATGCAACCATGGCTGCAAACCTCTAGAACAACATTTACCAAGACTTGACACTGATGATCCTGCCTTTTATAATATAACACACTTTCACATACGTGAGTTGACAGGAGATAAGGCAACCTCAAAAAAAATCCTTTGTCTGTTATTCTTTGGGGACAATTAGTATGGATGAAAGAATTCTCCAGATAAGAGAAAACTAGTCTGTCAATGCTGAAATAGTAAATATTTAACTATTTTTGTTGGAAATCTTTCTAATGAATATTACATAATTCCTTGCCCTGTAGAAAATATACTAAACATACTTTAATGTTTTCTTGATGGCTCAATATCACCACTGCAGACATCTGTGATTGTATTATCTTGTCTTTGTGATATATAGGCACCTCTACTAAATGGTCTCAGTTTTGAAAGGATTGGGGGTAATGATTCTTATGATTCATCAGTCCCAATGATTACTTCTTAGTATTTTTAACTGTCTGACCTCACCCATCCATTTCCCTTTGCTTTGCTTTTGCCCTTCCTGCTTCTAATCTAATGATGCCAATATTGATTATGCTGAAATGACTGAATATAACTTGAGAAGGCCTTAAAGCCTGCAAGATCAGGTAATCATGCTTATTAAATCAAGTACCTTGGATGATGCATACAATCCACGGTCAGCAGACTCTGCTGTGAGAACAACAGGGATGTCTATTCTCCTGCAAAGGAAAGCATGTGGAAACTATGACCAAATTCTCCCCGAAATTATTTAACAATATTTTTCCTTTCATGACTGTATTCAGGACAATTTAATTTGGCAGAAATTTGACTGCTAGATAAATAGGATATTCTTACATTAAAAATCTAGATTAAAAGAGCCTTGATCTGAATGAGAGATGACTGGAAGTTTCATATAATGAGGAGATGTCCCTGAATATGAGCTGAAGCACTGCCATCCTTCCTGAATGCAAACTAACCCTAACTAAGAATCCCTCTGTCTGATGAAGGACCGGGAGATTGCCCTGTATATAATTCAGTTGATTGCAAAATGACCCAAATAAGAGAAATAACTAAAAATGTAAAGAGAGTGAACACATCTATAGATGACATTTCACAAAATATAGTAACTCAACAACTCTTCCAAGTAGAGGTTCCAGAATTAGTGAGAAAAAATACTACTAGATACAATTACCAAATTTACAGTCCATGTGTATCTCAGCATACTGTGCTGACATACTGTGCTCAACATATTATGCTGTTATCCTCTGAGTTATAATTTCTAATTATGATTTCAATCCAAATCAGAGAACCTAATTTGTAGTTTGGAAAAGATGAGAAGCGGCAGATTGGATTGCACAAAATATTCATCATTAGTCCTAGGACTAGCTCTAACCCCCAGACACTGAGGTGAATGAGCAATAACTGTGCTAAAAGGTAAGTCAAACAGCCTCATGCAAAGAAAAACCATGTGAATTGCTTGAAAATGCACATATTCATGGTTCCTAGGGGTTTTTTTTTGCATGTGGAGTACATCATCTTTGCAGGGCATATTCCAATTTTATGCAGGTAGAATAATATTTGCATGAATAGTATTAAATGGTATTGATAGTATTAAAATATTACACAGATGGTCCCCGACTTACGATGGTTCAACTTAGGATTTTTCAACTTTACAATGATGAAAGGGATACCCACTCAGTAGAAATTTTACTTTGAATTTTGAAGTCCGGCTTTTTCCCTGGCTAGCAATATGCAGTAGGGTTCTCTCTCATGTTGCTGGCAGTGGTAGCAAGCCACAGCTCCCAGTCAGCCCTGTGATCACGAGTGTGAACAACCGATAGGCTTTCAACCATTCTGTACCTAGACAACCATTCTGTTTTTCACTTTCAGTGCAGTATTCAATAAATTACATGAGATATTCAACCCTTTCTTATAAAATAGGCATTATGTTAGATGACTTTGCCTAAGTGTAGGCTAACGTCAGTGTTCTGAGCATGTTTAAGGTAGGCTAGGCTAAGCTACTCCGTTAGGTAGGTTAGGTGTATTAAATACATTTTCAACTTATGATATCTTCAACTTAGGATGGGTCTATTGGGATATAACCCATTGTAAGTTAAGGAAGATCTGTTCAAGAAATATATATTTATCAAATTTCTTAGAACTATATAATTCTTTGCCTACTTTTGTCCTTAAAACTGCTTCTGAAAAACTCTCACCTATAAACTGCTGTAAGATTTCCTCATCTGTCGCCTTTTAGAAGAATCCATCAAAAAATCACGATGTAAGGTGTGATGTGATTTCAGTTTATTCTACATTTTGTGTTACTTGGGTTAAAGTAAGTAGAGCTTTTATATATGAAATATATACAGAATATGAGATGAATATATATCCTCAAAAAATAATATCCCTGAGGTAGAATTCCCTGTAAAACACACAGAGCAACCAAGCACCCATGGGCTCTATGTTTCTATCTAATATCGCTATCTGCCCTGTGAAGTCACAACAGCTCCAAAACACCTAAAAATATTAAAGTTGGCAAATAACAATCTCGCTGAGCCCCTGGCCTCCAAGCTCTGTTTTGCAATTCAAGACTATTCTTCTGCTATCAGCAGGCCAACGTGGGATCCAACTCTGTTGACAGAGATGGTACTCTTTGGAACACCAAATGAGGTAAAGAGCAAAAGAGACACAGATTCAATGAATGTAAAAGCATTTCCTGCTTACCTTAACTCTCCTTCTCCCCCTCAAGGAAAGCATTTGTAATGGGTCGAATTATGCCCCCCAAAAAGATATGTTCAAGTCTGGACGCCTGGTACCTGCGAATGTAACCATATTTGCAAATAGGTCTTTGTAGATATAATTAGTTGTGATGAGATTGCATTGGATTAGGGTAGCCCCAAATCCAGTGACTGGTGTCCCTGTAAGAAGAGGAAAGGATACACAGAGATACACAAGAGAAGAAGGTCATGTGAAGACAGAGGCAGAAATTGCAGCTACAAGGCAGAGCACAGTAAGGATTGTCAAAGAGCCAGCAGACGCTAGGAAGAGTCAAGCAAGTCTTTAGAGAGAGAGAGAGAGTGGTCCTGCCAACACCTTGATTTTGGACTTCTGGCTTCTAGAACTGTGAAAGAATAAATTTCTGTTGTTTGAAGCCCCCCAATTTGTGGTCATTTGTTATGGTAGCCCTAGGAAACTGACACGGCATTGAAACATAAAGTTCCTGTTTTAACAAGTTTGGGAGGGAAGAAGGGAAACAATCATTCCTTAACCTCTCACCATGTTGGGAAATGACTTGATCTCTTACACTGCCAACCCATCCCAGCTTTTCCCCTCCTGCATCCCCAGCACCCACAGGTCTCTTCTTGGAGGTTCGCTTTTCTCTTCCTGGTTTTGGTGGAACCAGAAAATCCCTCCAACACTTCACCCTGCACCACTAGCAATTACCTGACGTATGTTCAAAGCACAGCATTACAATTATGTTTGTATGCTGACTTTACAGTTTATGGGATTTTTTTTCCCCAGAAAAAAAATCCTTTAGTGATAATAAAATCATATGCAAGTCTGATTGCAGATCTGTATTTTACAATTTTAAGTAAATATAAATAAAAGTGTTGCCAATAAACATTTCTAGTTTTCCTAGATTGGGCATTATGCAGGAAAAGATTGTCCGCTATGTGGGATGGAACAACAAACTTTCCTTCGGGGCATGCCTGACCCTAGACTGTATGAGGAGTTTCTTCTGAGATAATGAGATAGCACTTCTTTTTGGTTACATCCAAATTTACACCAACAGCTGGTAAGAATATATTCCATCAGAAAAAAGTTAAAACTCAGAAGAGGCTTACCAAAGACACTCACATACTTCCCCAGCTGAACTGAGATCGTCCTGGCATTACCCAGCTAGTCAGTAGTACTGCTCTTTCCCCATGATTTACTACAGGGAATGTCTTCTGCAAGACTTAGTGGCCCTGACTGAGCAGAGGATGCCAGGCATTTGCTGGCTGTACACAGATAACTGACAATTATACTGGACTGATGGAGATTTGTGGACTTCTTTTCTTTCTCCATCTACTGCCTGACCATTTTTTCCTTTACTCTGTTCATTAGATTCCCTGCTAAAGAACAAAACTCAGACACGTTAGTTTTATCAGTTGCCCTCATATAACATTAAAAAAGAGAAGACATGTTATCATGTTATTTTATTAAACTAAGATTTGCAGCTATTCAGTGGATTCCATTTGTCTACGCGAATCCTGTTCCCCATCACTTTTTTTTAAACAGCTTTCTTATGAAATAATTCACACATCATTCAATTCACCCATTTAAATTGTATAATTCAATGTTTTATAGTATAGTCAAAGATATATGCAACCGTTACTACAGTCAATTTTAGAACATTTTCATCATCTCTAAAACAATCCCCGTACCCTTTTGGCTATCATCTCCCCACCCCAACCTCCTATCATCCCCGTGCCCTGCAGCCCTAAACAAACATTAATCTGCTTTCTGTCTTTATAGATTTCTGTCTTCTGGACATTTCATATGAATGGAATCATATAATATGTAGTCTTTTGTGTCTCGCTTCTTTCATTTAGCATAAAGTTTACAAGATCCATCCATGCTGCGGCACGCAGCAGTACTCCATCGCTTTTCATGGCCAAATAATATTCTATGGATAGAACACATTGTTTCTTTATCCATTTGTCAGCTGATAGACATTTTAGTTGTTTCTACCTTTTGGCTATCAGGAATAATGCTGCTATAAACATAAGTGTACAAGTTTTTATGTGGACATATGTTTTCATTTTTCTTGAGTACCGAAATAGGAGTGGAGTTGCAGGGTCATATAGCAACTCTACGTTTAATCATCTGAAGAACCGTCAGACTATTTTCCAAAGCAGCTGCACCATTTTACATTCCCACCAGCAGTTTGAGAGTTTAGATTTCTCCACATCCTAGCTACCCTGTTATCATCTGACTTGTTATTTACCTCACATTGTGCTCATTGTGCGTTTGATCTGCATTTCCCTGATGACTAAAGATATTGAGGATCTTTTCACGTGCTTACTGGTCATTTGTATACCTGCCTTGGAGACATCCTTTGCCCAATTTTTAACTGCATAGTCTTTTTATTATTGAGTTGTCAGAATTCTTTATATATTCTAGATACAATTCCCTTATCATATACGACTTGCAAATATTCTCTCCCATTCTTTGGGCAGTCTTTTCACTTCCTCTGTGGTGTCCACTGGAGCACAAAAGTTTTTAATTTTGATAAAGTCCAATTTACCTATTTCTTGTTGTTACTGTTGATGCTTTTGGTGTCATTTCTAAGGATCTTTTGCCAAATCCAACGTTATGAAGATTTATCCCCATGTTTTCTTCTTATAGTTTTAGTTCATATATTTAGGTCTGTGATCTATTTTGAGTTAATTTTTATAAATCCAATTTGTTGCTGTACAATTGTCCATAACAGTCTCTTACGTTTTTTATTTTTGTAAAATTAGTGGTAATATTCCCACTTTCATTTCTGATTTTAGTAATTTTAGTCTTCTCTCTTTTCCTTGGTCAGTCTAGCTATAGGTTTGTCAATTTTGTTGATGTTTTCAAATCACCAGCTCTTAGACTCATCAATTTTCTCTATCATTTTTCTATTCTCTATCTGACTAATTTCTGCTTGAATCTTTATTTCTTCTTTCTCCTTGCTTTAGATTTAACTTGCTCTTTATTTTTCCATTGTCTTAAAGTAAAAGGTTAGTTATTGGTTTAACACTTTCTTCTTTCTAAAGAGAGCATTTATAGCTATACCTTTCCCTCTAAGCAAGGCTTTATCTGCACTGCAGCAATTTTAGTGTGTTCTGTCTTCATTTTCATTCATCTCAGAGTATGTTCTGATTTCCCTTTCTTTTTTTTTAAAGATTTTATTTTTCCTTTTTCTCCCCAAAGCCCCCGAGTACACAGCTGTATGTTCTTAGTTGTGAGTCCTTCCAGTTGTGGCATGTGGGATGCTGCCTCAGCACGGCTTGATGAGTGGTGCCATGTTGGCACCCAGGATCCAAACTGGCGAAACCCTGGGCTGTTGCAGCACAGCGCTCGAACTTAACCACTCAGCCACAGAGCTGGCCCCTGATTTCCCTTTTGATTTCTTCTTCAACCCACTGGTCATTAGGAGTTTGCTGCATAATTTCCATATATTTGTGAGTTTCCCAAATCTTTTACTGCTACTGATTTCTAATTTCATTCCACTGTGATCAGAGAACATACTTTGTATTATTTCTAGCCTCTTAAAATTAGTGAGGTTTGCTTTACAGCCTAACTTATGGTTTATCTTGGAAAATGTTCCATTTCCCTGTCACTTTGGATAGTCAAAAATTTACCCAATATCTTTAGTGTAAATTAAAGCCTAAGTAATTTACACCCACTTCTCCACTAGGATATGATTTGCATTAGAGGCTTTAGTATTAAGATCAGGCTGTGTTTACTCAAATGTAAAGGAACCTTTACAAGGTTCAAGTAGATGTAAACAACCTATCCATGCAGGAGGGCTTCATTTTAAGGAAGTGCAGAACCTGGTACTTGTTGCAATTCAATCAAATCATTATTCTGATAGCTATGATTGAGGAACCCTCAACTATAATTGAGTATTTATTTATTCTTTGCTGAGGAAGACTCACCCTGAGCTAACATCTGCTGCCAATCTTCCTCCTTTTCTTTGTTTGAAGAAGATTAGCTCTGAGCTAAGATCTGTGGCAGTCTTCCTCTGTTTTGTATGTGGGTCACTGTCACAGCATGGCTGACAAGTAGTGTAGGTCTGCACCTGGGATCCGAACCCACAAACCTGGGCTGCCAAAGTGGAGCACACTGAACTTAACCACTTGGTCACAGGGCCAGCCTTTTATTGAGTATTTAAATACAGAGGTCTAAATGCATAACAAGTAGAAATGATGAAATAAAACCAGTTCTTAACCATGAATATTCCAAGACAAATGAGACTTTGCTGATCAATTAAGATGAACACATTGGTATTATGCAACTAAATAATTTGCATCACCCATGCCCCCTGAGCCATCACTTTTTGAAATTTAAGAAAAAAATTCTTCCCAGGAATTTGTCTGAAATGGGACTGACTTCTCATTTGGGCAGTTGGTGAATTAATCTGGAAATATATAATAACATTATCTCTATCTGGTGCATACTATAATCAGTTTTATAAACTGTAGTTAATAATAATCAGACAGGATCAAAACACATTTTAAAATTTTATGCTTTTCATTACTTTCATTAATGCATCTGGTCCCCATTATTTCTCTAGCATCTTCAACCACTACTGTCCACTCACTGCACTCCAGCAACACTGGTTACTTTGCTATTCCAGGAACTCTCCCATTTTGGCACTGGGTGTTTCCTCTCCAAGGAATACTCTCTCCTCAGACAGCCACATGGTAAATTCCTCACTTCCTTCAAGCCTTTGCTCAAGTGTCACCTTCTCAAAGAAGTGTATATGTATTAAAAATCCTATTTAAAATTTCAACCTACCCCTATATCTCTCCTTATGCCTGGAACTCTTGATCCCCTTACTAATAAAAAATTTCCATATTGCACAGAATTTATCATTTTCTAATAGACTATATAATTTACTTGTTTATTATGTGTATTTTTTTGGTCCTTCTCTCCTTGCTAGAATGTAAATCCTAAGGAAATGGGATTTTAGCTATTCTTTTTTTTTTCCTCTTAAATATCATAAGTGCCCAGAACACAGCTTGGCTCATTCTCATAAGAAATAGTTATTGAGCACATACTATGTGGTACCCATTGTGCAGAGCCATATTGTTACATTGTGTGTAAAAACTCATATGTTTTCTATTTTTGTAGAGTTTATCTTTGAGTGGGAGAGATGGACATTAATCAATAGTAACCCATAACAAATTGTAAACTGAGATACATATGTATTTTGAAGGAAATAGTGCTATGGAAATACAACAAAGGAACAGCTTCTGTATTTGGAGGTAGAGTTCATTGGTTAGGAAAGCTTTTGCTCAAATATCAGAAAATTATTCTTGAACTGAGATAGGACATATAACTAGGAGTTAACCAGAGAAAGAGAGTAAAGGAGAGACTTTCCAAGGAAAGAACATGTGCAAACATCCTGGAGGCAGTGGGAACAAAGAGAGAGGGAGGAGTACGTGGGGTAGCAAGTGGGTAGGAAGAACCTGGCCAGACAAACCCTTGTGGGCTGTGCGATGGCTGTGGTGATTGTCAACAAAAACGGGAAACCACGGACATTTGGGGTCTTTTGAGGGGGGGCAGTGGGGAGTGAGGAGGCATGAGAGATATGATCATGATTATGCTATGGTGAAATTGCTTTGGCTACAGTCTGAGGAATTATAATGAGCTCTCTTGATTATTTGGGATCTTTTCAGAGTTTCTGTTTATAGACAGAAGTTAAAATAAATCAAACAATTGTATTTTCCCATAGTAAGGAGTATTTCCTGGTAAAAGTACAATATGTCTTACAGTATGATTCTACCAGTAAATAATTTTCAAATTCTATTTTTTATTTTGTAAGGTCAGTGAAACTCAAGCAATGAATATCTGGCCCTCTAAATTCTACATGACACCTTTAACCTATATGTAAGGCTTAAATAAGAAATATAGTTTATATGTATCTGACTATAGAATACATGTACGCATGAATATAAATATGTAATATTTAAAGGAATGTGTATCTTAAATTATCCGTTAAATATGCATGAATATTGGTTCCCACTTATTACATAGTTCAGCTGCTTGTTAGACTTCACTGAATAGTTTCTAACCCATAAATAAATTTTCTTAGTAGCTTAGTTCATGCTGAGTTTTAAAAAGAAGAAAAAGTTGAAATAAAATGTTGTCACCAGAACAGCAGGAAGTTTTTTTTTTTTCCCTTCCCAGTATAACGGTCTTTTGATCATCTTTCTGTGCATGTAAGTGATATAGAGGATTGTGAAAAATAGCCATGCTCCAACCGAGGATTGTGTGCAATGGGGGTCCTCATGCTCCAATCATACTGTGAGCTTCTTCCATCAGAAAGAACCTTAATAAACACATGAAATTACACAGTTTTATTTAACCTAAAACTGGATTACAGAATTCTTAAATGTTTAATTACAATCCAATTTCACAAATGGAGACTGTGTGTGTGTGTGTGTGTGTGTGTGTGTTTTAAGCCGGTGTGCACTGTTGAGCTGTAATTCCAATTCTGATAATTTCAGGATGTCACGGTTACTTTGAACCCAAGGCATGTTAGCATTCTGAAAGTAAGAATAGTACGTGTGGGTTTTATGTGGGGGAAGATATACGTCAAGCATTCCGTGAAAGATGTCTAGCAGATTAGTATACGAACCACAGACTATTTTTTCATCTTAAAAGAAACCTGCCCTGAACTAGCTATGCATAAAAAGCCATTTTGTAATTGCACTTGCCATGACTATCATTTTTGGGTTATTTAGCGCTAATTATTTTTTGTGGATTGCCATCACATATTACTGTAACCCAGTTTCCAGAGATACTACTGTGATAGAACTCAGCAGGGATAACACAAAGCTATCTTCTACTCTCACTTTATGTATTTTGACAGTTTGAATTTTTTTTGCCCAAATAACAATGATATTTGCATTAAATCACATTCTTCATGGATTTTCAGTCACTGGAAATAGGATGTCTGCCCTCACTCTGTGCCCACTCCTCTAAGAGCCTTTTCCCCCACCTTCTTTATCTTACACATCTACTACTGAATAGTCCTTTAGTTAGGGGACCTGACAAGCGAGAGAGAGTGAGCTTTTGATTTTTTGGACTCCTGGACATGCCCAAATTCATTTAGGGGAGAAAAACAGCCCTCCTTACCCTTGTTTCTTTATTATTCTTTGGTTGTTGCTGTTTAGTATTTGGTGGTAATATTTTCATTGCAAATCTGTAGTTTTTAATATACGGCATGTTATATAGGTTAAGTACATATATAAGTGGGTTATTTTGTATTGATATACTACTTCTATTCTCAGAATGATAATCTAAAAGACTGCTATAATCCTCTTAAGTAGACAACAAGAAAAATCTTTAATTACTTCTTTTCCCCAAAACAAACAAAAAGCATTCCTTAACCTTGGATCAGTTGTAAACACTAGTACTACACTTTGTCTATCTGCTGACTCAGGCTGGAATCCTGCGGGAGGCAGCCAAGTGTGAAGGCAATGATGGTGTGGGCTGTGGTGACGTGGGCCATGGTGACGTGGGCAACAGTAACATGAGGAACAGGCATTGAAGGAGGAAACAGCAGACCTGGATTGAGGTTCTTAATGGTTCTTTTTAGCTGTGTAAGTGGACTCAGGTCACTTAAATTTTCTGTGTTTCTTCTTCCATGAAATAGGGATAACAACACTTCACAGAGTAATCTGAGTAAGATCTTTGGAAATATATTATCAAATGGAAAACCTTAAACATCCATAAAGTTTTAGTTTTTAACATTAGATTAAGAACAAAAGTAACACTGGCATTTACTAATTTTTATTTGGCCTTGTCTTGGGCATTTTAGATACATCAAGTAATATGCTTTTACAGTGAATGCAAGAGGCTATATTTATTTATTTATTCTTTCCCAGGTTTATGGAGATTTAATTGACATATAACATTGCATACGTTTAAGATGTACATGGTGATGATCTGATACATGTATATGTTGTGAAATGTCCACCATAATAAGGTTAGTTAACACAAGAGGCTGTGCATACTTAAATTAAACTTAAGGTAATAGTCAAATGGCCTTCTTATTTGGGAAAGATCACATGGGCGTTAAAAATAAAATGTTGATTGAATCTGGTCCCAGTGGTGAAGAGCATGAAGGGTAAAATTCAGACAAAACTGTAGATAAACAAATTGACTGGTCTCTCTATTGTTCAACAAACATATGAATGCCTATATCTTTAATTAAAAATGATTTAAATATGCTTGACATTCTAAATATTAAGAGAATTCTAAATAATTTGCTCTTTTTTCTTGACAAAATATTTCTTGTAAAGCAGATAAATCCTATGATTTTTATATCAAATTTACTAGTATAAAAAATAATTTTTCAACTCTTTGAAGATAGATAAAACTTTAAGCATATCATCTCAATATTGTAGTTCTCATTAATTTTAAGCTTATTATTTTCTTGCAATATTGCTAAAGTTTTCCTGATTTTAAGCTTATTATTTTCTTGCAATATTGCTAAAGTTTTTCTGAGATTTACAATCTTTTTCATTGATTTTATCCAATATGGTACACCGGCTTTTAGTTGCCATTTAACTTCAACATGAACTTCACATTCCTGATATTGAATGAAATCTTAATACCTGTATAAGTTAGGTGAAAGATTTTTTTAACATGTCTAAGTCCTGCCAACCCTTCAAGGTAAAAATTAACTAAAGTATAATGTTAGTCAATCTAGCTACTCTAGGCAATTATTCATGCCTGAATATTCATCCATCCAACAAGTGTTAATTGAGAAACAATCTTGCCAGGCACTGTTCTTCATTCTTGGAATACATCAATGCACAAAACAGATAAAATCCCTGACTTCATGACTTCACTTAAAATAAATGAGGAAACTGAGGTACAGCATG
Organism: Equus quagga; assembly: GCF_021613505.1. Taxonomy (NCBI): domain Eukaryota; kingdom Metazoa; phylum Chordata; class Mammalia; order Perissodactyla; family Equidae; genus Equus; species Equus quagga. The sequence continues at coordinate 49,609,851 of NC_060275.1, read as the reverse complement.
AATAAATTACTTGTTTAAAGCATATGACTAGTATATTTTTAAGTATTTACTTCCTTCCTTCAAATCATCATATACTTAGTGGTAGAGCTGGGTTTAAAATCCATGTCTTCTATATCCCAGACTAGGGATATTCCCACAATTCCACACTGCTCCCCCTCTCTTCCCACCCCACCACCCCCTCATTGGCTTGTAATAAGTTTTGAACAGTAATTTAACAAATGTTGATGTTAGACTCTTCCATAGGCTCAGTGACACGTTTCCATTTGATATCTTTCTTCAGAGGAGGCTCCATGTGTCTATCTTCCCAATTATGAAGTAAGCAATCATCACATCTTATACTTGTGAGTCTGACAGTATTGGGCAGAAAACTGGCATGAAATACTCAATGACTGATGAGCTCTGATAAGGAATTCTGAGAAAATTTTTATACTGTTGTTACTAATTCCATGCTCTGTATTCTTCCCAAATGAGCCTATTTTTCTTTTTAATAACCTTAGTAGAAATATAAATTTTTGTTTATCTCTAAATTGTCTTTCAGTAGATCTTGAGATAGCCTACAAGAAATATATTAATTATGCCTGTTAATTTTGGAATAAAATATCAGCCTAAGTTTATTCTAGTTGCATGTTTCATTTGAAATTCTAATAAAGCAATATCTATTGAGTGCTAACACGTATCTATTTTATGTCAGTGACCTGAAGACAGCTGCTTGTGAGATATGTAACAGTGGGAGAAATGTTCCAGTCTTACAGTTGTATTTTCGTTTGCTTGTTTTCAAAGTTTTAAAAATGTGATCCATTTACAAAGCTTGCATTAATACTGGTTATATTTACCATAATTAGCTCTCATACTCCCATGTACCCGTAATCATTTTCTATAATTTTCCATATCACTAAGTGAGAAGTATACAGCTATTTTCCTTACGTTATAAGAGAATATAATATAAGAAGGGTAGTCTATTTAATGAACTCTAGAAATCACTCAACTTTGTTATGAGTACTTGTGTCACTAAGAAATGTCTAAGGCTTTTTTTAATAGTCCACATGATCAGTATTCTTATTGTTATAAATATCTATTATAATATCTATACATATCTATGATAAAAAGAGTAAATATGATAGATTTTTCTGGTGGTGAGACAAAATAATTTGTGAACAGAGTTGGTAGAGATAAGGTACCTGATAACATATACTCTAATACATTAGTCCCTTGTAGAAACGAAAATAGTGTGCACAAAGCCACAAATCAATCTTAACTGAACTCATCAGGTTTCATTTCAACCCAAGTAAAGTAATATATTTGGTGTATGTTCAGCATGGCCAGCATTTCAAAAAACAGTAAAATGTTTTAGACCTGAAAAAAGGGGTACCACCATGGAAGGAGTTACTGCCATAGTTAAGGCAGTAACAAACCTTTATATTTGTTAAGAAAACAAAACCTTGCTAAATTTTTGTACCTAATAAGTAGAAGCAACATTTTTTGTGATCACATAACTGGGGATAGCATTGAAAGAAAAGAGCACGCTTTCCAGTTGTGCCACGGCCACACGCCTTCAAGTTAAAGCTAAACTGTAGAGAATATACATATGATCATAGCAAATAATTACAGAAAATTTCATAAATTAGCAGACATTATAACAAACTGTCTTGACTATTTTGTCTCGGTCACATCATTTTACAATACTTAGTTTCAAAAATAGTAATGGGTTTGTTCACTGTGTCAACCTTAGCCACATGGGATGGGGAAAACTTGTTTTGACATCGGGTCATGTGAAAAATGACAAAATAAATGGGACAAGCAATAGGAAGTGGCATGGCAGGCTCAACACTGGTCTACTGTATACACAACTGTCAAAAGGAGCTAATAAAATAACAGGTTGCAGAACTGAAGTAGACCAAAGAAAGTGATCATCTCATTGGACTTCGCACAAATCAGACCCCATGTGACGTATAATGCTGACTTCTGGGAGTCAATTTTCAAAAGGAACATTGAGTTGATGTGCTTTTGGAATAAAGTAAATCTCCTGAAACCTTGCAAGATGACAGATACTTAAGAAAGTGAGGGTGTTTAATATGTAAAATACGTAAAACGGGATGGTTAAGGATATATTTGTGTCTTTAAATATTTTAAGAGATATCATGTAGTGGAAGGATTAGATTTATTTTGGCTTCCTAAAACAGTACTAACACCTAAATATATTAGTTGCCACCAATGGGTAAAGGGCCTTGAAAAATAAATATAAAAATAAAAAGTAAAAACTGATAGGGACTGCCAACTCTGGTGAAAATAATTTCATTATGTTTCACTCTACATATCCTTTTCTTCAAGAAACCTTGTGTGCAACTTAAACAGCAGAGTATGAAAGGCTTTATCATGAGTAGAGTTTGTAAAGTAAGTTTTAAAACGATGAAGGAGTTTGGGGTAAAGAATCTTTTGAAACATACTGAACATGCTAATGAAGACATAATTAGTTAACAGACTTTGCCAAGAATTCATCTACATACTTGCACGATGTTTTATTCAATGAAGTTAACATAAGTAAAAAAGTACTATTTCTTTCTTTTTTTTTTTTGAGGAAGATTAGCCCTGAGCTAACTACTGCCAGTCCTCCTCTTTTTGCTGAGGAAGACTGGCCCTGAGCTCACATCTGTGCCCATCTTCCTCTACTTTATACGTGGGACACCTGCCACAGCATGGCGTGCCAAATGGTGCCATGTCCGCACCCAGGATCCGAACTGGTGAACCCCAGGCCGCTGAAGCAGAACGGGCACACTTAACCACTGTGCCACCGGGCTGGCCCCAAAAGTACTATTTCTAATCAAACTGTTTGTAAGTTTAATTTCAAGCAGAATATACTGTTATCCAGACAGCAGAATCAACATGCTTTTGTCTGATCCAAGAAAGCTGAGACCCAAAGTCCTAATAGACCAAGAGAATTAGAGTTCAAGGGTTTGAATGTGGGAACAAACACAGATGGTCCTCTTGCCAAAGGAAACACATAAAAGAATATATGGGTGGGATTCAAAACCATTGGCCAGAGGTCATTTCCAGTTAACGATCCAGTGTGGCCATCCAATTAGGGAGAAGCCCTTCAGTAGCAGAGGTATACGTGCCAGTTCATCCTAGAGGTAACAGTCCAGCAAGTACCAGCTGAATTCGGGTGGGGTGGGGTGGGAAGGGGGAGACAGAGGAGGAAAGAAAAATTAATGGTGGGAAGGGGAATCAGTTAATACATACGATAAATAACCTACCAAAGGCTTCTGAGCAAGGAGATCTTGAATTTAAGCACCAGGGCTAAAATCTGGCCTCAGTGAACCTATGGGCCTTGACATACTGCCGCTGCAGAATTATTACATGTGCTGTTGAAGCTGGTACTCTTCAATTTTACAAGAGTGAGTCACTCGGCACTGATGTTTGACACCCAACTGGCTGCTTTGCTCTGTTTTCAATGGCGTACAACTAAGGAGGTGGTTTAGATCCATGGGGCTTCTGGAGTGATGGCCTCACAGGTCTCCAGTGATGCTGGTTGTTCACATATAAGTCCTAATTATCATTTGGATATCAGGGACCCAGACTATGGGTGATAGACCTAACTGCTACAAAACAAAGTAGGTTGAGGGGACATCTTATCAATGCTCTCCATGTAAGTATACACACAGAAAAGTTCATGCAATTACCACAAAGTCAAAGCTAAGAGAGAAAGCTCCCATCCCTGAAGGTATCTTTCCAATCTAGAATCCTGAAAAGAGACTCGAAGACAAATGAAGTAATTAAAAACAAAAGTCTAAAGTAAGAACAGAGGTAGAGACACAAATTGAAAAGATAAGATGTTGGTGGAAGGACAAGAGAAATTACCTTAGGAGAATGTTAAGAATATACAGGGCAGTTCTGACAGATTTTAGGGGAAAAGGAAACTATGCACATCCTGATGACTTTTCAAGTAGGCTGGACTGATGTAGCCTGATCCTGGACTGATAGCAAAAGTACCCTACTCGGAGAGAGGAACGTGGGCAAAACTGATTCGAAAAACAACATAATGCTTTGGCAAATTCAGAACACGATAACTTTATATCTCTTACTGAGGGACACTTCAAGGGACAGAGTCTGGACAAAAACAATTTCATGATCCAGAAGCCAAGAAGGAAGGATAAGGAAATTACTGCCAGGCCCAACAGCGTTGTATGATAGAGGAGAGATGGGCCAAATTAAGCAGCAGATAATCAAATCAAACAAACGAATAAACATGAAGGCAAGCAAGAAACCCAGCTGAGCCAGTTTGAAAGGAAGTAGACCACAGAGGCCGATCCCTCACTACAAGTAGAAATATGGAAAAAAGGACTATTCCTCCCTCAGAAGCTGGACAAACCAAAGCTAAGGAAGAAAATGTCTGAGGTCCCTCAGGGCGCAAGCAGTGAAAAACAACAAATCACTCCCTTCAGGCATCAAAAATGACTCTAACGCTAAAGGGCCTAGGAGGAAGTTGCCCCAGGAGACAGGATTCATGGGCTTACCAGAATTCAGGGCAAGAAGAGCACAGTTCTATTTGGCACAGGACTAAAATTGCTATGGGATCTTGCTGGGGATGAGGAAAGACAGAAGAGCATGATCTAGGGATCCGTGCCTGTCACTCATTCAAGAAATATTTAGTGGGGTCAGTTTTTTAGTAGTTAGCACCACTGTTTATGACCCTAAAGATACAGAAAAGAACAAAACTGATGGAAAACTTTGCTTTTTACGGGACTTACATCCTAGAGAAGGTGAGAGAAAATGTTAGGGAGGATCTTAAAAGAAAAAAATTAGCAGAGAAGGAGGATATAAAGTATTGTTGTTGAGGACTGAAAGAAAGTGATGAGGGAAAGAGGTGAGTTTTTAATAAAAAGTGAGGGAAAAGCCATGTGGACCTCTGGGAGTTCAATCCAGACAGACGCAAGAGCAGTACAGAATACAAGGCCATGTTAAGAGAGAGGGGTGCTCTGCTAAGGAAGGCAGTAGAGGCTATCACAATAGAGATACAGGCTGGGGAGTACTGGGAACAGAGTGAATATTTTACATGCATGAGCTAAACATTAAGATAAAGAAGGAAACTGAGTCAGGTCAGGAGACTAAGGGTAACAATGTGACAAGTTTTAAATTTTACAATAAGGCAGGTGAGGTTCGATTTCCACTCTGAGAAAGTGGCACTGTACATTGGGGATTTTCTCTAAGAATATGAGAGGAAGAGTGTCACAATTCATCTTCTGATGGGAAATTTCTCACAAGGAAGTTTCAATTAACAAGTTATAGACTCCAGGAAATGGCAAAGTATGACAAGTGCCCTGCAAAGGTCAGAAGCTGGAGTATTTTATCTTTTCCTTCATGGTTGTCAAAGGTTCCTTCCTCCAAATGACCCTAAAGCTCTACTCTGTTCCATGATTGGCACCTGAAGGGAAGATGTATTTTGTACCATGTATTATTTCAGTGTATATGCATATGCCTGAGATAACCGCTCGAGGTCTTGGGGGTTTGCTTGTATCTTTGAAATTTTGTGGGTGGGCCTGGTACTGGAATGTTTTCATGGGTTCCCCAACTCTGGAGAGGGAAAAAAAAAACAGGGACACATGAATGTTTTAGCGTTAGAATCATTTAAATGTAGAGTGCACTTGAAGATAGCTTAAAATCGATCCACTTGCCATTCAGTTTACCATCTGCCTCAGACTGAGCAGAATAAGAAATCGGGAAGCAAGAATTTTAGCCTTTGGTGTTATTGGAACTTAATTCGCATGGCAGGATTCATTTGCAACTTAAATTTCTTTTGAGGCAGGATAGATTAATGGCAGAGGGAGGCTTATCTTTTAAAGTGGAGAGGTTTCTGTAGCTGATGGATACGCCGGTGCGCGTGCTCTCACGCGCTGCTCATTGTAAAACTTCTCATGTCTTATTCTACTGCATTAAGTGTCTGGGCATAATGTAAGGTGGAACATAGAATAACAGATGAGTTTTCAGCCTAGGGTATGAAGTGTTCTTGGAGATGATTAAAGTAACGTCCTGTTCTGACCTGTTTCAGAGCCTTCTGAGGGCAAGCTGCTCACTCTACAAGGAAGAGTGGAGTATTCGCTAAACGCAGATGTGGGCAAGTGTTCCATGATGTGCCACGGCTCTCGTGTGTGTGTGTGTGGGGGTGGAGGTTATGAGGACCACATTTTTTATGTGACGAACTCATAACATCCATGCAAGGGTGAACAATAATCTATCCGTGTAGGCAGCAATACCCAGGAGCACGTAAGGAAAAGTAGGTGACAAAATGGAAAAGCTTGTGTGGCCGGAGATCAAAATCACAATTACAGCCCTGGCACTCTTCTCATTTCTGAAGAATGCTGGGAATTGTTTGAAAGCAGAAAAGTAAAATGTGATGAAAGTGCTGATGAATATATAGTCAAAATCAGATTGTTTCATAATGAAGATGTCGATTCTGCCCAATATCAATGTGACTACCCAGGTAGCCCAGGTCGATTCCACAGCTGTGAAAACATTCTTTACAACAAGTCTGGACAGGGATTATCAACAGAGCAGAAGGGTGGCACTAGGGGGAGAGGAATTTCTTCAGTAGATATTTAAAGTAATGAAACTTTTAAAGAAAGTATTTTTAGAAAGAAAATTTACAAAGATTTCCATTAGAAACTAAGAGAGGGAAATGAGTAAACAATCTGCAAATCCTGTTAGGTGGAAATGCATCTGTCTTGGAATTATGAGTTTAAACCCTTCTTAGTCATGCTGCACTTATGAACAATGGTACTTATAGCACAATCTAGCCTTATATAATTATAAGAGCTCTGTACACAAAATGTTATAAATAAGTTTATGCACCCAATTACAACATACAGATATTAAGAGAATTCTTCTATCTCCTTTCAATTTTTATTTCTGAGATTCTTTATCTTCCGAAACTTAAATTCTATTCTCTTTGGATTGTTCTCCTATACATTCTATATAAAATGGAAATAAGGTCAGGGGTTATTTTAAAGAAGTGGCACTATACCTGGTAAATTTTTACATTTCCTCCTATCCACAAAGGCGGACTTTTCAAATACAGTGGCTTGAATTGCTGTTAGGTACCTACGGTCTGTTTTCTTGTAACCAGAAAGATGAATGCTGACCATTTCAAATCTTACAAAAAAATTTATATTCATTAGTATTTATATACTAGGTACTAAGTTTTTATTAGTTAGTATCTATATACTAGGTGGTATTTATATACTACACACACATAATTTCTAAAATCAATGGAGAGACACAGCATTAGGAGAAATACACACGTTATTAAAAATCACTGAAATGAAAAAGTATTCTGTAGGTGAAATTTATAGAATATAAGTGTAAAATAGAGGCTTGAATATTAGATATAACTTTAATTTTAGTTGAGATAATCTGTAAAATCTAATCATTGGCCCTTCTTTCTTAGTTAGCAAGACACAACAGCTGCGTACATTTGTGCAGGAAAATTTGTAGAATATAAGTGTAAAACAGAGGCTTGAATATTATACATAACTTTAATTTATTTGAGATAATCTATAAAATCTAATCATTGGCCCTTCTTTCTTAGTTAGCAAGACACAACAGCTGAGTACATTTGTGCGGAGATCAAAGACATGGGCACCAACCTGCAAAGAAGGTGACTTCTCTGAACCTGATTATTGCAGACAGAAGTTGCCAGTCACCGTAGGAGTGAAGTTCAGTCTGTCTGGAAGCACCCTTCAGAATTCACTAAAGAGCCAGCCTAAGTAATACATTTGGGTTTCCCAAGGGTGAAGACATAAACTGCAAATTAAAATCGAAGAAAAGTAAAACAGACAGGCCATTTACATGAGCTGTCAACCAGTGATCACCTAGATTTTTAGGGTTGACATTTATAACCCTAGAAATATTTTTTAACATGAAATAATGAGTATTGAAAGGGAGGGACAAATGAAAATTTTCTAAGAAAACGTGAAAATAAAATCACATACATGCTCTATCTTATTAACTCTTTCAGTCTATGATGCACTTTTTACAGACCTAACACAAATTGCCCTGCAGGGAATGCTCAAAATGTTTTGGTATTTCTTATTTATGTTAATACCAAAATGAACATTCCACAAGGGAGACTGAAATGCAGTTGTATATTATTAATCTCTTTAAAAATCAAAAGCATTGTAAATAGGGGAATAGGAACACATGGAAAAATAGGTTTCATTCTAAAATATTTCCCAAAGAGATATCACTTCACACTTGTCAGAATGGCTATTATCAGAAATTCAAAAAATAGCAAGGGTTGGTTAGGACATGGAGAAAAGGGAACTTTTATGCACTGCTGGTGGGAATGTAAATTGGTGCAGCCATTACGGAAAACAGTGTGGAGTTTCCTCAATAAATTAAAAATAAAACTACCATATGATCCAGCAATTCCACTTCTGGGTATTCATCTGACGAAAATGAAAACATTAATTCAAAGAGATATATGCACCCTATGTTCATTGCAGCATTGTTTACAACCACCAAGACACGGAAACACCCTCTGTGTCCATCGATAGATGAATGGATAAAGAAGATGTGACATATCTTGGCATATATCACATTGGAATATTATACCCTGGAATACTCCATAATATAGAATACTACTCAGCCATAAAAAGAATTAAATCTTGACATTTGCAACAACATGGATAGACCTAGAGGGTATTATGCCAAGTGAAAAGACAGAGGAAGACAAATACCATATGATTTCACTTAGAGATGGAATCTAAAAAACAAAACAAATGAACAAACAAAACAAAACAGAAACAGACTCATAGATATAGGAAACAAACTGGTGGTCACCAGAGCAGGGAGGGGTTGGGTGGCAGGTGACTTATGTGAAACGGATTAAGAGGTACAAACCTCCAGTTATAAAATAAATAAGTTACAGAGATGTACAGCATAGGGAATATAGTCAATAATTTTAAAATAACTTTGGTGACAGATGAAACTAGACTTGTCATGGTGATCACTTTGTAATATACATAAATATCCAATCGCTATGATGCACACCTGAAACTAACAGGATATTGTATGTCAATTATACTTCAAAACAAATTTCCTCTTAGCCCAAAATGCTTGACTTTGAAAACGCAAGAAATCTAATTTGCATATTTACATTTAGTGGGACGGCATTGGCGACAACATCTGGGCTTCCTGCTCTCAGTCCAGTTCAGGCAGATAACATAAATGAAACTGAAATACAGACTGAGAAGATGCCAAGCTTCATTAGAAGGGGAGTGGAAGGTCTTTGTAAAACAGAACTACTCATATTTCTCTGGTTTTGCTGAGGGGAGGGGTGGCCCTGAGAGGCCATGACTTTTTCTGCTTCGTGTTATGCATACAGGTGTGGTCTTCATCATGAGAGATTATCAAATATTCATTTAGGCAGATTGTTTATAGAACTTCCCACAACCAGATGGCCTAACGACCTACTAAAAACTAGCTTTCCAAATCCCAGTTGTTACCAGGTATGATGATACATATATATTCCTTAAAACATAAATGTTGGATTATTTCACATATACATATACACACATTTAATGCCACCAATAGGCCTCAGTTATTACAATAAAGTAGGTACAGTTGTATCCTCCATGAGAAACACAAATACGGTGCTATGTAATACTTTATGTGTCACTATTAATTTACATTGAGGTTACTGTTAAAATCTCACCTAGAAAAGGAAGTCTAATAAGATACCAGCCCTATACACACTTACAAATTTAATGAATATTGATAATTATAGAAGTGAGAAAAATTATGAAGCATTGATCTTGAGGGAAGAGCATTAAAAAGAAAATGTTAGACTGAATAAAAATAAAATTAGAATGGAAAAGTATTTTGTCAAAGCTCCCTCTGGGCTAGCAGTTCCCCAATTTGGGCTGTACATTAGAATTGCTTGGGGCACTATCAAAAATACATTTGTCAGAGTCTCGCATACAGACTCTGATTTAGCAGGTGACTGACAATTTTTTTTAACAGAATCCCAACAATGTACAGAAATCACTGCTAGATGGCTTCCACCTAAAACATTGCAAACAGGTATTTTCAATCTATTTTCTGCCATTAGTAAACTTATTATTCAAAGTTGAATAGCATAAGTGACAGAAGATTGCCCTAATTAAGCAGAGTTAGCCATCATAAAAATAGACCAGAGCAGTGAGAAACTGATCCAGAATAGAGAATTTTTTAATTTTTCTCATTGTTTAATTTTTTAATTATATAAACAATACATGGCTGGTTTTGGAAAACAGAAATAAAAGCAAAAAGCCTAAATAATCACCCATTATCAAAATGTTCAGTGATTGCTACTGCCATGAAAATTTTGTTTTTGATGTTTGAATGTATATATTTTTAAAAATCAGATCATTACACTGTATTCTAGTGAGATTTTTATGGAGCAACATATGAACACTTTGCATGTTGTCAGATAATCTCTTATAACATGACATATTCATGATTTATTTTTGCTCATGCTATAATACACTTTACTAGTTCCTTATTATTTAAAAAATTAGAAGAAAAATATCTATTATAAATGTTGCTCTTTGATTATGTCTTTAGGATAAATTTTTCCCTACATCTTTTAAATATACTTCCAGGAATAGGCCTGGAGGTTAAAGACACACACAACTGTATCTTATATTTTCTTAAAGTAGAAATTAGGCCAGATAGAATTTCAAGGACAGTCCTTTCCACGCACTGGGAAATAGAAGTCACTTAAGGGAGAAACAGCCTAGAAACTGAGGAATGGTGTGAGATGGGAACAGGCCAGAAGAGGCTCAGGGTTGCTTTTAGCACCAGCTGATCCCTGTCCTCATCTTCCTAGGGAGTGCCAACAGCAGGAGGAAGCAGCAACGATCTGTTGTAGACCATTTCCAGATTCCTATGTAAGAGGTAGCTTTGAAAATTTCAATATTATTACTCAATTGAATAGAGCTGTGATTACAATACATACAGACTTCCAAAGAACACAGGAAAAAGAAGACCACAGCACGTCAACATGCTGTTTAAGGACAAAGTTAATTATGAGGCTAATGTCTAGAAGCTTCTACAGAAATTTCTTCCTTCTCTGCATAGAGTAAGATGACAGAAGCAAAGGTGCACAGGTAGGGACTGGCTCCAATAACGAAGCATGCGATTATTATACATGGGCCATTTGGGAATAGAGAAACACTACCAGCAATAACACCTCTGAAAAACACCTATGCGAGAATCAGTTCAGAGCCAAGTCCAGTTTGGTTCTGAAACAAGTCTCCTAATTTCTAAAAGAAGAGGCAGGTAAGAACTAGTCTATATGTTAAACTCAATAATATTAATAGAGACCATAATTACAATGTTATTAAAATAAGAACACTGCTTTTGGTAAAACCAGATTAAATTGCACTCCAAAACAATACTGACTCACTTCAGAGCAGAGTGTCCTCTTGGAGGTTTCTGTACGCAAAGACAAAACAATTAGGTCACAGCATACCAAATTCTCTAGACTACATGTCATTATTAAGACTCATTTTTATTCAGATATGTACAAGGCCATTTGGCATTTGTTAAAGAGATTAGGTTTGCATGTGTTTTCCTGAATACAGAATCAATATCTTTATGACGAAAAGCTTTAGCTCAGAGAAACCGTAATGGCATTTAACATCGACAACTATGATGCAGAAGGTAGCATTTCAATGGTTTTCTGCAGCCCATTTGCCACCCATCCCACCTCCACTCCTGCATGCCATCAAAGAGAAAATTCAAGGTTTTAAAAACAAGATAGATCACTTTAAAATAATACATTCCTACTTCATTTCTTTAATTTAATACATGTTTTGGACTCTCCTTATATTCTCAGGAGAGAACAGACTTAAAACAATGCAAAAAAGTTACAATTTCAGTACCGTGGGTGAATCTGTAAAACTAATAGTCCATCTTCAAGGCCAGATCAAATACAAACTTACTAAAGAGCTAACCCACTTTAGGAATACTGGTTAGACAAATCATCATTTATTTAAAAATGATATAATTATACCCTTATTTTACCAATTGTCTAAAATCGGAGTAAATGAGATACATGGGGCACTCGCTCAGGTTACAGAATATTTAATTTTTCGACTATGCAAAAAATGTATGTCTTCTAAACTTTGTATCTTCTATTTCTTAGTGTCTACCCTGTTCCTTTTCATCCCAAATTACAAAGAAATCAGTGAGTTATAAATTCCTAGGTTATATTGACCCCAAAGTTGGAGTATCTCATATGTACAATGTTTTATCCTTTGGGGCATGCTTTTATTTTTCACTCGTGAATCAAGAACTCTCTTCGGCATGACATTCAAGGTCTGGTATCAGTTGATTCTAAACAACTTTGCCACCTCACTTCCTGCTCATCCTTCTGAAAATATCTCATTTGCTAATGAGGCTGAACTATCCATTCTTCCCAGATGAACCACACTTGTTATGTTATATTCCCAGCTAAAATGTCTTCCCTGACATTTACCACTTATCCTGCTAGACACAACTCAAATGTCCCAACCTCCTTGATGGCTTCCCTGATTCCACAGGATAAAAGTCTGCGTTTATGGGGAAGAACACATATGTTCTCTGTGAACATTCAGAGTGGGTTTAAGGAGTGAATCAGATGCAGCATGTATGGCTCTAGCATGGTGCAGGTATTAAAATACTTCTGTTTCTGTACTCTTTCTGCCCCGTGGTTCCAAAGGAATCCATGTTTACTGGATGATAGCATGCACTACACTGCACTGTGGTTATCTGATTGTATGTCTGGCTTCTTCTGCATACTAATGGTGGCCCCAGGGCCTAATTCTTAGATGGGTCTCAATAAACATTTCTTGGGTTGTGTTATATTATGTTTCCAGGATGAGATTATGCCTTATTCCCCAGAGCACAATGCGTAACACTTAGAAGCACAAAAAATGATTGTTGAAATAGTGAATGAAAAACATATCCAGAAGACTGATTTTTCTAGCAGTGTGCAGGAATGAAGACAGAATAGTAAGATAGATAGATGATAGACAGATAGATGGATGAATGAATGGAAGTCAAGGACCTATAATACTAAATGAGCTGGTACCACCTTATCTACCACTTACTAGCTGTGTGACCTTAGGCAAATTACAGAACCTCTCTAATCTTCTAATCATTATCTGTAAAGTGAGGGTAAAAAAGGTACCTAGCTCTTAGGACTGTTCATAAAATCAAATAAAGGTAGGTAAAGTGCTTAGCAAATGCCTGAAACACAAGTTTATGCTTAATAAATTTTACTTATTATCATCAATGTAGTTTCCTGAGAGGCCTCCTTGTGTACTCCTTAAGAAAAGCTCTTATTAATCATATTTAAAGACAGTAATGATTAAAGTAATAAGAGACTCAACTGATCCAGTATTTACTGAGTGCTTACTATGGGTCAGTCATCCATCAACTCCTTTAATCTTTACTGTATTATACAATTTTAGCAATGAGGAAACAGATTTAAAGGAGTATAACAGGCCCGAGATTAATCAGAAAGAGTAAAAACTGAGATTCTCACTTCATAATCCAGGTTCTCAGCAAATACGCAACACTCAAGCCAAATTCTGTGAAGGTCATCATCACACGTTAGGGCCCAGTCCCTCCTTGTCTTGATTTTACCAGACTTCGCCTCATTACCATTTTATGCATTAGCTTCCTACTCAATTGTAAATGCACTGAGGATAGAGATCGTGTCACTCACCTTTACGACTCTCACAGCTCAAAACTGGAGTACGAGCACACTCACACACACTAAGGTAGAGGAGAAGATGACAAACTAGCTCCACGTTGGTGGAAAGAACACAGCAGACTGAAGGCAAGGCCATCCACAGAAAGATCCTAGCAAAGAGCCAACAAACCAGACCACCCAAATGGAACACAAGCTCATATTCACAGTTACACGTCCTCCGGTACAATTTGCTGAATTTCTAAAATCTGTAATTCAGTTAGCTCTTCCTCCTCAATCTTGAATCGTTTTACAGTTTAATTCCAGTTTCCTTCGCTCCAGTTTCCTTCTTCACTTTCAGCTGGGCTGCCTTGATTAATAGCTCTGTAACGTCTACCTTCTCTGCTGGATGAAACATTTTGTGTTCCACAGTAATTCTTTACCTCTACATGTTGGCAACTTCAGCTTCAAGAGAGTAAATAACCACCTGGAACTGCATTTCTGAGGCCAGGTTATCACCACTGGAAACCATATTTTCCTATCTTCTCCCGTCACCTGTGAACTAATTGGCAGAACAGGTGGCATCAGCCCCAGCAGTTCTCCTACGCCTGGAAAGCAGCGACTTCCTGCTCAGACAATGGATGGATTTAAACTTCCAACATCTTTAATCACCAAACAGCACTTTGCCATAAGTGGTGCATCATCTGCGGTTATTTTCCTGGTAACGACACTCGTACTGCACCTAAATTGGGCGTGGAATAGGACTGTGCGCTAGTTTGGATTAGAAGGGACTCTGGCTATGACACACCTAATGATAATTTTAATTACAATTTTTGAATCCCTGTTATGTATAAGTGCTATGCAAAACACCAGATAAATATTTTTATCTTCTAACAATAGAATAGGGAAAATGCGCTGCTTTTACAAGTGAGGACCCTGGGGCTCAGAGAGGTTAAGTACAGTTTACCATCAAGGTAAGATGCTAACAAGGGGCAAAGGAGGGATTCCCATGCGGGTGAATTGGACTATGACCATCTCCTCTCTTTCTACTACGCAGCCTTGTATCCTGGAAGAAATACGTCTATGCCTAATAGTGCCTAAGAAGCTCCATGCCATTGGCAAAATTCGTTGAAGTATAATATACACATTGGAAAATTAACAAATCCTTATTATTAAAACTTATTCATGAAAAGAAAATGAAAAAGACATTTAATTAGAAATTTAAAATAGCTATCATTTTAACATATCCTCTATACCCATTGCTGGGAAATGCTGATCCCTGATTATTTTCATATTTCCATACGGTCTCGAGCCTTCTGAGCAAAGGGGCCTGCAAGGATCTCTGCATAACAGACAGCCGTAGAAGCTGGACATAGTGTTTCTACTAGGAAAGAGAGCTCTGGAGAGGTGTGGAGACAATGCCGTCTCCTTCCTAACTTTCTGGAAGAGATGTGCTTACATTCCAGGATAATGGGAAATCTCTCTTCCCTTCCCTCTCTCCATGGTGGAGAGCAGGCAGATGTACCAACAGCCAATGAAAGCTTACGGTCTCCTAATTTTGGTGTTACTCTCCTACGAGGCAAGCCTACTGCAAGTACAGGTAAACATCTGGCCTTAGAGCACTGCCCTGTGGAGCTGGGGTAGTGGAACTGGAACCAGAGTGAAGACAGTTCTCTGGCTGCTGCTTTTGCTGTGAATAACAAACTGTCTGTCTCTAACCTAGAGTCTGCTGTCTTCCATTTGTGTATTTGTATTAAACTGTGTCAGGCTGACTCATTAGCTTGCAAGCCTGGTAATCTGAGAGCCTTCTCAATGTCAGAATTAACACCAGAGGTTCTCAAAGTGGGTTCTGGACCAGTTGCATTAGTATCACTTCGTAACTTATTAGAGAAGCATATTATTCAGTCTCAGTCCAGATCTACTCAATCTATAACTGGGGTTGGAGCTCAGCAATTTATTCTTTCTTTTTTTTTTGGTGAGAAAGATTGGCCCCGAGCTAACATCTGTTGTCAATCTTCCTCTTTTTGCTTGAGGAAGATTGTTGCTGAGCTAACACCTGTGCCAATCTTCCTGTATTTGGTACGTGGGACGCTGCCACAGCATAGCTTGATGAGCAGTGTGTAGGTCTGCGCCTAGGATTCAAACCAGTGAACCCTGGGCCATTGAGGCAGAGCATGCAAACTTAACCACTACACCACCAGGCAGCCCCCAGCAATTTATTCTTTAATAAGCTACTTGGGTAATGCATGATAAAATTTATGAACCACTGAAATATACTTTATTCATATATTTCTAGTTATAATAGTTCCATTTGACAGTGCCTTGCTAACAAATTCATTTTGAAAGAACTCCAATAGATCTATCTCTAAAACATTTTGGATTTCACGGAAGAAATCACTCCTATGTGTTTTGAGTTTTTATTAATAAATCCTCTAATGTAGTACAAACTCTATAATCATTACTATGATTTAGCACTACGCAGAAGAGTTCCCTCAATTCTAAGTATTTTATTACTTAGTTGACCCAAAACAATACTCTGTATTGAGCATCTATGAAAATGAAAAGCCCATTTTGTCATACTGTCTCTAAGTAGAAATGTCTTGCTTTTAAAAGATAATTATTAATTTTTTAAATCATTATTCACCACAAAAATGCAATAAAAAATGTGTTGCTTTTTAAAATATAATTATTAATTTTTAAAAATTATTATTCATCATAAAAAATACTCAGAGTATATAAAAAAGAATGAAAAATTAAAAGCTATTAACATCTATTCTGTATTCTTCCAGAATGCTTTCACCAAAACAAACAAACAAAAAAGGTTACCTTAGGATAATATATTAGGTTTTAATGGCTGTATAATATTCTTATAAACTATAATTTTTTCATAAACAACCCATTTCCTGCTGTATGATATGAAAGCTTATATTTTTTAAACTTTTTACTGCAAAAAATATTACACAGTAGTGTAAGTAATCCCTTACGATAAATTCAATTGAAAAATTATTAACACTAATAAGAGGTCAGTAAATGTTTAGTTACTAGTAATCAATAACTCTCCTATGTTCTGACAAAATCCACCCAGAACATTCAAAAGAAAAAGGATCTCATCTGTAATAGCAAATTTTATTTTTCATTTGTGTGATAAAGCTTTGCCCATGTCCTATTTGCAAAAATTATGTCCTTTTGTTTCAGATGAGCCTTTAATACAAAGCATATAGATAAATATTGTTTTTTGATTCAGTCTAAGAGAGTTTGTCTTTCAACAGGTAGATTTAACCCACAACAATAACAATATTTGACCTTATTCTTCTATCTTATTTATGACTGTTGATTATGTTATATCATTTTTTGCCTCATTTTGCTAAAATAATAAAGTTTAAAAAAAGTCCTCAACCACTTACAAATTAAGTGTACCAATTATATTCTATAGTTTATCTACAAATTTTAAAATACTTGAATCTCTACCAATATCATATGCAAGATGAAACCTTGATCAGAATTTTCCTCCTTGCTTTCCCCAGCACCCAATCCCAGCCACCACACAAACTCAGCCACCAACACATATTCCATGACCCTCCTGATCTGACAATTTAGAAAGTCTTGTATTTCTTCTCTGGAAATCCTTTCTTAATATTTGCATTAAACTTCATACCCAAATTAACAACAATAATAGCTTAGACTTGATTCTGAGCTCCAACGTTACTGCTGCTCACCGCTATTTCTGCTCTAAAATTTCTCCCCTTTCATAGTATTTAGATAGGGTAAAATCGTTCCTCAAGCGTCTTGTTTATGATGTATACATAGATGTTATACATTCTGAGTCCTGACATGTGGAAACATTTTCTTTTGTCATCACCCCTGAATGATGGGTTTATCACTGATCTGAAAGAATTCTTTCCATATTCCTGAACATCAGGGTCTTTGTACTGATTCCTTTTGAGAAAGCATGCCCCTGCTTCCAAAGTTAGGCATTGCTTGGTCATTCATTCCTCAGATCCAAGGTCACCTTCTTTGCTCACCACCCAATCCAAAGATATTCACTTAACTCTGGATCATTTATCCTGTTTAATTTTCTTCACAGCACACGCCACTACGTAAAATGATCTCATTTATGTATTTGTTTATAGATCGTTTCCTCTCACTAGAATTTAGGAGCTAGAACCTTTTCTATGGATGCTGGATTCCCAGTTCCCAGAAGAATGATTGGTTTATAGGGGCCACAGAAATAATGAATGATGGAACGAATGAAGTCCAGTTAGTCCAATATTGGTCACACAGTTGAGTGGTTTCTGTTCATTCCTTTCTGCCTGACCCAAAAGAAGAGAAAGGTTTTATTCTATTCAGCCTTAACACTATTAAAGACATGCATTCAGGGCCCAGCCCTGTGGCCTGGTGGTTAAAGTTTTGTCTGCTCTGCTTCAGCAGCCCAGGTTCGCAGGTTTGGATCCTGGGCACAGACCTACTTCACTCATTAGCCATGCTATGGAGATGCCTCACATACAAATAGAGGAAGATTGGCAGAGACGTTAGCTCAGGGCTAATCTTCCTCAAGCAAAAAGCAAAAAAAAAAAAAAAAAGATGAGGATTGGCAATGGATGTTAGCTCAGGGTGAATCTTCCTCAGCAAAAAAAAAAAAAAAAAGAAAGAAAAAAAGAAATACATTCATTCATTCAACTAATTCAATAAATATTTTTGTTCCTATCATGTGCCTGGCCCTGTGGAGGGGATACAGAAAAGAGACAGACACTGAATTCACAAAGCTCGGGATGTGGGTGTGCATGAATGGGGTGGGAGTAGGGAGCAGTAGGGGTGGAAGAGGGAAGGGAGACAAGTACACATATAACAACAACAACAAACAATAACAAAAAAAACCCACAGGTCACACTGAGTCTATAAAGATATATGCTTTATTTATATGCTGTCCCGGCTGATCCTCCCCACCATTTTCTGAATGAAGTACCATTGCTATTCCAACTTTACAAAGGACAAAGTCACGCTCAGAGAGATGCAATAACATCCTCAGTAACTGACAGTCAGTAATTTGAGGTATACATGTCTGGTATTTTGGACTCCAAAGCCCATGTTTTTTTTTTTTTCCAAAGCCCATGTTTTTAATCACTTCACAATACTACCTATCACTTCCAATGTTAAAACAAACCCCAAAACACCCTACAATAGCAATAAGAAGACAGTCTGGGACTGCGAGGAGAGTGGAGGGAACTTGGCATGACTGTTGTTTATTTGTCAGAGGAATTTTAGGTTTTGTTTTAGGGGAAGTTATTGAATACAATGATATCAGCCTCATTACTGGTGCCACTTCTGAAACATCATATAGAGAGAATTACAGAGGAGGAGATGATAGCAACAGAACTTTGAATCTGGAAAACTGATGGATAACTGACAACACATAATCAGATTGGAGGAAGGTAACTGCTTAAGCTCCGAGTGAAGAAAGCTTACTGGCAAGTTGATTCACATGTCAGATCTCCCGGGTTCCTAGGAAAGTGCAGGACAAGTAGAGTGACTCATGGAATGCCTCCACATAAGAAGCAGGGAGACCATGGCTGGTTTTCAAGCAATGAGGCTACTGTCCCTCCAAAGATTTTCACATCAATTTCTTAGAAGGACATGAGAATTTTAAAAAAGAGAGACAACCAGAGTCTCTGAGTGTTTGCGTTTCTAAGAGTGTGTGTAAGAGAGAGAGGAGGAAGTAGGGGAAAGGAGAGAGAAGAACAGAAGCCTTGCAAAATTATTTGGCTTTAAATCATTTCCTTGTGTAACTTTGAAAAAAATTAAATATTAAATTTAAAGGGTATTATAACTTATTATTCCATTTTTTAAACAAATTTCCCAAACGATAGACGATTTAGGAATTTTAGAGTACTTTTAATGGTTTAGTTAACCGACATTCTCTGCTAAGCCACTTTTGGGGATTTGCTATGTGTGTTTCAAATTACATTTGTTACACTAAAACCTAGGGTGTGAGTTATTTACCCAAAGGCAATTTGAGTAATTTTCACGAGAAATTTTAAAGTCTGCTAATCTTCTTTATTCTAGAGAAGCAGACTGTTTATGTTCTCATGTTATAGGTAAATGATATAAAAATACTTTGGAGAATGAGTGAGCTTTTTTTGTTTCTCCTTCATTATAACATGCTAATTTGAACTTCAAAACTTCAGAATTGAGTCACGAGAAATGCAAACACAAAGCCATCAAAAGTTTGGTGTTCATAAGTAAAATTGCCCAAATTAATATGTTGGAAATTTTAGATTCTGTGCACTGAGCCTCCCTTTGAGCACCACGATACTTTTGGAATGGGTTAACATGCTGCAGGATAGAGACACTGCCTGTGCCCAGGTTGTCCTGGCAAGAATGCAGCCCTAAAGACAAACAAGCCAATAGAATCGAGTCTCCGTGTTGTAGAGTGGAAAGACATATGTGTTTGAAACATTCAGGAAGATCCCTTTCTTTCCTGTGGGATATCCGTTGCCAAGCGGTAAACTCCTTCATGTCATTTCGAGGAAAGACTTTGCAATCTGCAAGAGCCTCTCAAACGCCTTCTCCGATTTTCACCTTTGAAATGCATCAATTCACTCATTTGACAAATATTTCTTCACACACATGTGCACTCACAGAGCCACCATTTAAGTCCTGCTAAATACTATAGAATATTCTAGACGCTTCACATAATTTTTTGATTCTTATATAACAATCCTCCAATACATTATTATCTCCTTTAACAGAGGTGGAAACCAAGCCTTAGGGAAGTAATATGGCCAGTGACAGAAGTAGAGAGTGGGGGAACCAGGCTCTGGAGCCCACCCTCCCCGTCCTCTGGCCCGCAGCTGCTGGGCGCATTAGGAGCAAACTTGAGGGTTTCCTTGCTGCTGGTGCCTGTATTACACATTAAACACCTGTCATCCCGTTTGAACCTTAACACAAATTGATGAGCAAGGCACTATTATTATTCACATATACACATGAGGAAACTGAGGCTGATGGACACCAAGTAACTTGAGGAAGATTACCCGTCTGACAAGTGGCCAGGTGGGCATGTGACCCTACTGTCGTGTCCTGAGCCTGAGTTCCTTCCTGCTGCACTCTGCTGCCTTTGCTCCACGTTTAACCTGCTTGTTGAGTAAGAATCTGCCACCAGATAGAGGTACCCTACAGCTGGGTGCTGATTTCCACTAAGTACTTAATAAATACAAATTTATTTGGAGTCACATGAAAAGTAGCTAATAAATACGCCAGAACCATGAAATGGTGATCGAAACTACTGTATCTAACAGCTGCTCTAAAGTCATTCACACATCGTAAGCCGCAATAGTTACCTCCAGTAACATTTTCAATTTTATGGAAGATAAATTGAACTTGAAAACATAAAAACAGAATTCTCTCTTCCTGAACCATACGTATAACTTTAAACATCTTATTTTTCTCAGGTGTAGGAAAATCATAAAACCTTTTCATCAGAGTAACAACAAAGACGCAGGGAATGCCCTTGAGCTACCTGACAGAGAATTACAAAAATAAGACCAGGCTGCATACACAAATTAAAAGGTTTAAATTTGTACAAATAATAATAGATCTATCACTGAGCCTCAAGTAAGGCAAGAAAAAAGGAGAAAAACACTAAGGGGCAACTTCAATTTCTTTGTGAAAACTGGCTGCAAACCTAATTAACAAAACACAAAGCCTCAGGCAAAGGAGCTGTTATCACACTCTTCTGCCAAACAAAAATGAACTTCACCTTTTAAAAGCTCCAACCAAGCTCAAATAAGTTATTAAACAGTAAGCAGTGAAATCCAAGCCTTTTAATGATCTAGAGGCCAGATGAACAGCGTAATTGCCTCATTCATTAGCAAGTGAAAAGTAAACATCTCCTGATCATTACAACAACTATGTCATATAAACACATTTGATGCAACATAAAATAAAATAATGCCTATGGGAACATTCCATAAACTGAAGACCTCTACAATGATCAGCATAGGGAGGTAGCCAAGATATAACAGGGACGGCTTCATTTTCAGTTCAGGACTTGGGTACCAGTACCCTTTCTGACAAGAGTGTTCACTGAGAATGCACAGTTTGCTTTGTATTGTGCTTTGAGGTCTAAAGGGGAAAAAGTTACATCATAATTCATGTACACTGAGCCTTTAAACCACTTAGGGAAATGAAAATAGTGCACACAAAAATAATACGCAATATATGGGAGAATGTAAGCCAGAGCTGAATTTTGTGGGGTCAGGGGAAAAAAGTTTAAAAATGCTGAGGTAGATTTCAAAAGCAAGACAGAAAGAGGGAATTTGCCTGAGTTTTGCAGTTTTCACGGGATTTGAAAAGGTCCAAGAGCAGGCATGGATGAGTAGGTCAACTCTGAAAGGCTAAGAGTCAGAATGAACTAAGCATTTCATTCTAAAGGCTAACCTCTGCCTTCTCCAAAACTTTAATCACAGAACTGAGACATAAAGGGCATAAAATAGTCCCTCCTTAGCCACGCTTTCACTTTCCCCAGTTTCAGTTACCCACAGTTAACCGTGGTCAGAAAATATTAAATGGAAAATTCCAGAGATAAACAATTCGTAAGTTTTAAATTGTGTGCTGCTCTGAGTAGCACGATGAAATATCCTGCTGTCCTGCTCCATCCCACCTGGGACGTGAATCATCCCTTTGTCCACTGGGTCCACACCGTATACACTGTCTGCCTGATAGTCACTTAGTAGCCTTCTTGGATATCAGATCGACTGTCACAGCACAGTGCTTGTGTTCAAGTCACCCTTATTTTACTTAATAATGGCCCCAAAGCGCAAGAGTAGTGATGCCAGCAATTTGGATATGCCAAAGAAAAGCCTTTAAGTGGAAAAGTGAAAGTTCTTGACTTAATAAGGAAAGAAAAAAAATCATATACTAAAATTGTATTTTATCAGTTCCACTTTAATATTTTATTATTACTTATTGTTCTATTATATTGTTGCTAATCTCTTACGATGTCTAATTTATAAATTAAACTTTATCACAGGTATGTATGTATAGGAAAAAATACAGTATATATAGGGTTCGGTACTATCTGGGGTTTCAGGAGTCCACTGGGGATCTTGGAACATATCCCCTGCGGATAAGGGGGGGCTATGGTAAAATAATTTCAGCTTAGCTCATTCTTTCTTCCTTTGCCAAATGTCTTCAAGATCAGCGGAGGAAGGAAGAGAATTGCTACAGCCAAGGAGACAACGTGATGTGTCAGAAAAATCAACAGCTTTGGCTCACTAGAAATGAGGGCAAATTCTCATTCCAGAACTTTCTTACTTTTGTGATCTAGGGCAAGTTACTTAACATTTCTAAACTTCAGTTTTCTTATCTATAAAATGGGGGCAATAAGACTCCATTCACAGGCTTTTTGAAAATGACATTTTTACAGTAATGTTTAGCTCTCTTCTCTTCACACCACTTCTGAAAGTCAAGAGAAGGAGGATCTGAGTATTTCCTCTGATGGAGTATGAGCGGCTTCTTGGACATTTATAATGATAGATGAAATTAGGGTTTTTTTCCCTCCAAGCTACACTCGAGGGCTAAATATTTTGTGATCTATCCATATTTTTGTAATCTAATTAACTAACAGAAGAAATGGGAAAGCCTCAGTTGAGGCATTTTGCCATTCTTGTTACAATACCCGGACTCTGATCTCACTTATGAGACACTTCACTACAAGTCCTACAAGGATTTAGTCTGTCTAGATCATTCCTGTGGGAAATGACAGTCTTCATTCAGAAGATACTCCTCATTTCCTTGACTGCCAGCTGTTGTTTTTTTTTAATTGCATTCAATTATACACTTTCATTTTTGTTTTCATTATCTTTTTAATACTGCTGTTTGTGTGTCTGTGTGTATGCACTTATGTGTAGTTAACTTGGCATTTTTGAAGTTAAAAATCTACAAGGAGGTCCCAAATTTCATCTTACCCAGAAAGTTTCCCATGTCATTCTTCTTCTTTTTTTTTTTTTTGAGGAAGATCAGCCCCTGAGCTAACTGCTGCCAATCCTCCTCTTTTTACTGAGGAAGACTAGCCCTGAGATAACATTCATGCCCATCCTCCTCTACTTTATATGTGGGATGCCTACCACAGCATGGCGTGCTAAGCAGTGCCATGTCCGCACCCGGGATCCGAACCGGCAAACCCCAGGCTGCTGAAGGGGAACGTGTGCACTTAACCACTGCGCCACCGGGCCGGCCCCCCCACGTCATTCTTTATGATTAATTCATCTGTCACTTCTTCAAGGTTTCCCTAACTCACTCCTCTCCTCCAATTAGATTAGATGTTCCTTTTATGTGATTTCCTAATACCTTGACCACATCTTTAGTGTTGCATTTCCCAGAGCATATATGTTTTTATAGTCTTTCCTACACTAGTGAAACCGGCAAACAGCCATTGATGATTAAGTATCTAGGTACTAAAGTTTTTTTCCTTTTTGCAATTACTGATTATAGCTTTTAGCTATTTAACCCACCCACTGTTAACTGTGCTGCTTAGGCAATATGCTATCTGACTCCCTCTAGGCTCCTATAGATAACATCTCCCTGGAGCCTGGGTGTGTGAGCTGTTTTTCAGGAATTAGAACTCTTTGTCCACTTCAGGCTGGGTGAGACCACCAACTCATCAGCCAGGCCCGTGCACATGTCAGATAGGTGACCTTTTGACATCAAGAGGCTAAAAACTCCACCCTCAGATCATGCCAACGCCACCATTTTGTGAATATGGGTCCTTTGAAGAGACATGGAGTCTGACTACGCTTGCACGGATCATCAATTGCCTCACCTCTCCTCACCTCCAACCACCTCTCTCCACATTTCAGACCACCTTGCCCCCATCCCAAAAATATCCCCGAGTCCCTATTTTTGGGGAAGTGAATCGGAGGCTCACGCTCTCGCTTCCTCACGTGGCTGCCTTGTGAGTAAACTCTCTCTCTGCTGCGATCTCGTCATCTCAGTGTTTGGCTTTCTGGGAGGTGGGCAAAAACGAACCTGGTTCGGTAACACTAGGCTGTGAGATCTTTAAGGGCAGGAACTCTCTGATTCCTCTGCATCCTGGATTTAGTTGCTTGGCAGGTAAAGAAGCTCTCAGTAGCTAAGAACCCAAGACGCTTACCCAGAAGCAACAAAAATGTCACCCTTTCTTTTACCATTTAAATAATAAATATTATTCCACGTATCAAAAGAGTAAGATTTCATTCATTCTTGCTTCAATGCTTCTCCAACTCACTCGAATATAAGACAGCACCTCCCTGTTCCAGGCCTTCATTGACGTAAGCAATTCTCCAATCCTATGCCTTACAGACTATTTTAGGAACTCTCTCTGGAGTTCAATTCTTTCCAGGTCTTCTTTACTTAGACCACTAACTGTACATTTACTCTATGCTTGCATGTAAATAATGCTGACTTACTTCTCCCTTTACAGTCTAGGTCTGAAGAGAAAAATAATTCAAAAAATTCTGCAGCACTGAACAAAGGAAGACTAGGTGTTAGTGAAAGTACAACTGCAACGCTTTAGGCCCACGCATCCTGTTTGATGCGGAAGTGTTCTCCCTTTGGGCAAAGCCCATCTGCATCAGTGCTCTTGGGCGCTAACTTGAGCAGAACTATTCAGCATTTTATTGCATACAGCTAAACTTTGACAAAGGCAAAATCCTTTTACCCTCTAATTCATAAAACCTCCTAATTTATGCATCAGCCTCACTTTTTTAGAGTGCCCACTGGGATAATTACAGTGGTTGTATCACTACTGTCTGCTTTATTTAGATGATCAGCCCAAAGGGCTAGGGATGCCTTTGCAGTTTCTATCTACAGCACCGAATACAATATATGCGAATGACATTTGTGAAATAATAATACCAGGGTTTTAATATCTTTTTGTAACAAATCCTTTTGAGTAGCCTTAGGGCTATATTAGAGTCAAGTTCTGTTTATTTTCTTCTTGAGATTTCTATATTGATTCTAACACGAGAAATTATAGGCCATTAGTGTATCATTTAGAATTTGCTCTTCTTGACCATTTTCAGCAGCGCATTGCTAGGACTTAATCCTACATTTGAATCACACATATGGTTTCCTCTAGGTCCAATGCCATCAATTTCATTAAAAATTTCTAAAGGATAGCTCAGTAATAAGAATTGTTCCTAGTGCTTACACTTTACCAGACAGTTTTGAGTGATTTTCATACAAAAGATTGAGAAGTATTTTAAAGCTTGTTCAGTGTCTCACAACTAAGAAGACGTAAATCTAGGATTTGAACACAGATTGACTCCGGAGTCCCAGATCTTAACCACTACACCCTACACAGTGTTTTTACTACACTAACGGAGGAGGGACTTCAATTTTGAAAAACGGAGTTGAATCATAAAATTCCTGACAAAAACTATTAAACTTAATTGTAGTATTTTCAGTCTTAGATTTATCTACCAGTTTTAACATTTTTTATGACTAATCTCATACTTAATAATTTTATGATATAATAAATTCTATACCAACATACAGAATTTTGTTATTATTTCTAATTTTTATTAAAATATAAATGCTTTTAAAATATAATAATGCCCTTGGAAAATGTGCTAAGGAAAAATAAAAATAATGTATTAACTAATGCTCCATAGTAACATCTCGGTATTAACTACACAAGCACGCATGCTGGCACATGCACACACAAACTCATTTAAGCTTTCCTTGTCCATGTTACTTCTTCACTTCGCTTCTTTCCTAGCTTTCTAAAGGCTATTAAAAAATGACCCACACATTCTTCTACTGAAGAATTAGGCTTGTGATGTTTTCTGTATGTTATATTCAATCATCTAGGGGATATATGTTGAGTACAATTTTTTTTTTTTTAAAGATTGGCACTGGGCTAACAACTATTGCCAATCTTCCTCTTTTTTTTTTTTTTTTAAGGATTGGCACCTGGGCTAACAACTGTTGCCAATCTTTTTTTTTTTTTTCTGCTTTATCTCCCCAAACCCCCCTGTACACAGTTGTATACCTTAGTTGCCGGTCCTTCTAGTTGTGGGATGTAGGACGCCACCTCAACGTGGCCTGATGAGCAATGCCACATCCACGCCCAGGATCCGAACCCTGCGCTGCCGCAGCGGAGCTCGTGAACTTAACCACTCGGCCACGGAGCCGGCCACTTGATTACAATCTTAATGGTGCTTCATCGGTAAACCAACAGAAAACACCAGCCACATGGAGCTTACCTTCTAGAATCAGAAGACAGACAAGAAACAATACATGGACTAAATAAGTAACTTTCATAGCAGGTTAGAAGGTGCTATGTGCTATGGAATAAAGGAAAAATAGAGCTGGGTTAGTTGATAGAAAGTTCTGGGAAGGGGAGTTGAAGCAAGCTGTAACATTAAATAGGGTGGTCCAAGTACGTATCATCGAGCAAGGGCCATCTGAGGAAAAAGACTTGAAGGAAGAGAAGGAGTCAGTCGTGCAGCTCTAGGAGGGAAGTGCATCCTGGTCAGTCGAGGATATTTTTATGACTTAAAACTGATTGTAAAAGCTTATTCTTGTGAGTAGGAGCGCCCAAATGTGGTGTTAGAGAACACCTGAACTGTAAACAGCCAGGGACAGTCATCATTTCTCTCCTGCAAATGGACTCTGGCTTAGAAGCATATCTCAGAAAAAAAACTGAAATTTACCAGGCTTTCCTCCAAACAAAAAGAGAGATAATCAACTGGGACCTGTGAGAGCAAGAAGACAACCAGCAGATAGGCTCCTGAAATGATGGCGTTTACTATTATAATAAATTGGAGAAGAATAAGTAATAAGATGAACTTCATCAAAGGTTAGGACCTTAAAAATGGCTAGGAAACATGCTGCAGGAAGACCGAATTAAGAAACTGATAACAAAGAAGTGGCTATAACTCGCCAGGAGCAGCAGTGCTCAACAAGACTTCTATGATGGATAAAGCTGGGTCTGTTAGAGAAGTGCAATTCAGGAGAGGCATGTCGGGAGGTCAGATGGAGAACCATCCTGTTCCGCCATGGGGCCAGGAAGGATAAGGATAGTAGTTTCAGAAGCCAGCTTCAAAATTTGCAGCTCCCCCAAGGGGGGAGAGAAAAGAATCTCTGTGGGCTGGAGAATAACCTCTCTGCCTCATGCAGATATAAATGTGCAAAGCCAAGAGTCCTACATATAGAAAAAATTTGGAAGCCAATTTTCCAAACGTCTGAGCTTTAACTAAATTTAGAGCAAGTTGGCATCAAATTGATTCAGAGTTGGGTAAGCAGATTCTGATGTCTAGAAACTACGCCTAGAAGATACTACATACTACATAATAATGCACCAAGATGTGAGAAAGGATGTCCGGAAGTATAAACCAAGCAATTACTGCTCTGAAGACTTAATAAGATTTCATGAACCTTTGTAATTTCCCAAATTGCCAATTTCAATTTATGTTATTCTCATTTATTTCTCAATTCAAACATTAGTTCCTCAAAGTAGGCTTCCCATATCCCCTACTACATAAAGTTGCCTAGCTTTACAATCTCATAGAATTTCTATAATTGTAATTAAATCATTAATCATTAATCACACATCTCTCCCTCTAAAATATAAGCTTCATAAGATCAAGAACCAGGTCTGTTGGTCTTACTGCCCATTGTTTCTCTAGCACCTGGCCCAGTGCCTGGATGAAGGAAACACACAAAAAATACTTCTCAAATGAATAAACGAGGACATCCAGAAAACACAGCCTCGGAGTGATTATGACATAATATGGAGCCAGTTATTTCGGTGGCATGGAGCATAGGAGTGTGGTGAAGAGAAAAATAAATCAGTGGAAAGCCAGTTGACAGTGAAATACCCAGAGTCTACAGAATAAAGAAAATGTGCTGATTTCAATAATTTAAAACATTGTTATTCCGTCATGGTTTACGGAGGGACAGTATAAGAAATATTTATCTGAAGAACGATATCTGTACTTTTTCCCAAAAATTTAATTTGGAAAATTAAATTAAAATTTATTCTCTACAATATTAAAATGTTATCCATAATTTAGGCATTAATTTAATAATTTTAGGGAGGGTTTATGAGCACAGACCCTGGAATCAGACCACTAGGGTGGTCTCCCAGCTGTGTCCTTTACTAGATGGGCAAGTTACTTAACTTCAGTTTCCTTATCTGCAAAACTGTGACGGGAACCATAAACTGAAGCTGAGAGTTGTAAGAAAGTAATTATAGAAATATACATAAAGTGCTTATAATAGTACCTGGCATATGGTAAACAGGATATACAGTTATTATTATTGTTTCTATATATTTTTAACTAATAATATGGACTATACAGGCTATATATATGGTGCCATCTAGACATTTTAAAATGAATTGAGTGCTTACTTGCCGTAACAAACATCCGGGTACCTGGCAATGCTCTCTTTCTTTAATGAGCTTTTGACACATCTTTTGAATACTCTCTAATTATATTGATTTACAGAAGCTTTACAACAATAAATTTCCTCAAATTCATTGTAGAAGCAGACAAGGGAAAATTTATATTTTAGGTATTATGCATTGAATGTCATTTATCATGCTTATAATTACCAAATTCATTGCAATTATACCTTTTAAATTAGTCTGAAGGCCAATTAATTTTAAAATAAAGTGATTTTCAAAGTTAAACTAATGAAAGTTAATTCGGCCCAGGTACCAGATATTAAAGAAAAATTAATAGAAATACACAAACCTTTTAAAGATACTTCACAAATATTCAGATTAGTTGTCTCTAATATTTGCATGATATGTCATAACATCATAATTTTTTTACTCTGAAGTAGGAATGAGTGAAGCAACACAATGTTTGGCACATGGTAAGTGCTCAATAAATAATGACTGAGTGAATAAATGGCTGAACTGATGATATATCATATGTGATGGGCTAAAGAGCTCATAGAATTATTGGGATCTGTCACTACTAAACATTTTACCAATAACAGTACCACAGTTACTTGGTATAAACACAGTGGAAAAACATGGAAGAACTGATACAAGAAAAAATAATTTAAAAAATCTTCTTCCATTGCTATCTATGACTTCTTTTCCTATTAGTTGAATTAAAGGGACATCAGAAGAAGCACATTTCCTATGCCCAATTGGATCCATCATATTGACATTCTCATCTAAATATTTTTCATCAACTTTGGACTGCTAGTGTTTATTTGTCTATGTATTATCTAGCAGTGTGCACGCTGAAAGCAATAATAACAATCTCACACAGGCATCATAAAAAATAACTATGTACTATTTAAACTCTATATTGGATATGAAAATACCACAAGTTCTATTTACTGTGCACAGGCGTACAATACAGAAGACGGGGCTCTCGTCTCTCTTCCCTTGCTGCGGTAAAGTGCCGTTACAGGGCAGATGGGGAAGACAAGAATCAGGCAGGGCTAGGGGGTCCAGCTATAGTAGCGACGCTGCTTCAATGGCCACTCTAACACAGTCTTACTCAGAGATCTCCCAGAAAACCACACTTCTCTTCGGTCCTATGACTGTGCCCTGGAAGACCACGTGTCAGCAGAGGGGTGTCCAAGCACAAAAGACAACAGTGACACAGCCCACTGATGAGAGTGTCAGCTTCTGACCAGTTCTCTGCCACTGCACACTCTGTCAGCACAGCTGCAGCCAGATCCTATGTCAGGAAGGATTTAAGGGACTCCAGCGGAACACTTATCAAGTTCTGGTACTACCCTGGGCCCCATTATGATTAAACGATCAGCATTAACTTTTCTGAGACCTGCTGTTTACCTGGTGCCACAATTTGGTTCCTAGATCCATGATCTTTTCTCCACGCCCATATCCCTACTGAGCCTCCCAGTTTATTTAGGATAGGGATCTTGACTTCTTATTGCCACGCCCCCTCCAGGGATTCACTGGGTGTTTTAAATTTTGGAGGGGCATTTTCTAGTAGCAATCCCTCTCCTACTCCCACCAATCTCACTGCATGACCTAGACTCAGGCCTACTGGCTAGGTCCACACTGAGAGATACCTGGACCCGAGGTAGCCTAAGTGGAGACGTCACTCGCCTATCTAGAAATCTGGACAGGTTTTACAATTCCATACAAAGTTTGAAAGAGCGCAGGAGATAAAGATAAGCCCATATGCTTTCCTATTTCATACACATGGTCACCCTCATACTGCTGACCTTAGATTCCCTGCTGCTCTGTTCTACCACCTGTTAGGAAGCCTATTCATTACTTGCTGTGGGGCCACTGTTACCAACACATTCACACGCTCATAAAATTCCTCTTCTGTTACCATCTTTTCTGAATGATTTGGACTGTTCACTGGGCTGGACTTACTACTGTTTTTACTCTGCTCTAATAACACTCGACAGGCCATGATCAATCATAACATGACACAGAAAAAGACAGATACACAGTTATTGTTTTAAAGTAGTATTGTAATTTTTAAGGCATCACGGTATGGAATGACCTCTGAAAATTTACTCAGTGTGGTTTCCTGTATCTTCTAATAATAAAGGAGTATATTTCTTCCTCTATTTTATGCTCCTGAAGTTGAGGGTGAATGGATTGGAGGGAAAATATGTTTTCCAGGGCTCTAAGGTCACTATTTCATGAACAATTCTTTGAGAGAATTCACTAATATTAAAAAGTCTGAAAGTTAACAAGTTCCCAAAAGTGAGTTGCGTGCTCCCTATTCACCCATGATTTTGTTTCTATTTCAGTCTCTCTCTCATTTCCCTGCAGAGTCTCAAGTATGGATGTGGGATGGAGGAAAAAGGCAGAGAGCTGAAGAATATTAGAATTTGATTCCACAAATGATCAAATACAAACTTTAACACCTGTTACAGTTGGGAATGTATAGAACAGGGGTCAAAACATATAAAAACAACCAAGTTGTCCTTTTAATAGGAATATTTCTCTTCTTATGGGAAA
Source organism: Equus quagga (assembly GCF_021613505.1). Taxonomy (NCBI): domain Eukaryota; kingdom Metazoa; phylum Chordata; class Mammalia; order Perissodactyla; family Equidae; genus Equus; species Equus quagga. Next base: position 49,578,184 of record NC_060275.1, on the reverse strand, counting down.
ATAATATTAAAAAAGAAAGACCTAATTAAAAGGAAGACATATCCTAGCATCCAGATATAGCAAATGGCTCAAACACTTCCAGGATTCATTTTGTTTCAGACATCATTAAGATATTTCTCTTACAGTTTCACCATTCTTAATTTGAAAGAAAATTCAGTGCATTTCTATTGCTTGACACTGCGAAATTTCCAAATGTTTGTAGAGAAAAAGAAATATCAAGATGTAAAACTGTTGAATCATAAAACTGCACTGTGTGAAAGCCAGTAGGAAATTTGAAAGTAGTTAACGATATTAAAATCAAAGGCCAATTGAAGTACTGGCAACATGTAAAACAATAAATTAAGCTAGATCTCAATGCAAGTCTTCACTTACACAACGTGGAATTGCTTTCCATGTATAAGAGAACAGGTTAGGGGAGAGTATCAGTAGGATGCATTTGCAAAGGCTTTCCTGAAGAAGATACTGGAGTTCCATCTTGAGGCACAGAAAACTGGGAGGAGCAAGGTCTCTTCTTTATTTTCCAAAAATGTCATTTCAATTTGCAATTTCATTAAGAACAGACATCTTAAGTCACTATATTTCAACTAAAAAAATAAACTCAGTGTATTTACCTGGCTAAATAAAGACACTACACGGAAGATAATCTTTTATACTCAGGTCTTAAAGTGTCTTATGTTTATTCTTATTACTATTCAAAATATTTTACAGGGCTTCTGATTAAGATAATGTAGAATTCTCATCTCAAGACATATCTGAGTCTTTTTTTTGTTTTTACAAAATTACTAGCATCTGCTTGTTTTACTAGTAGTTACCTCTGTCATAAAAGTTTAAAAAGTTATAAATGCATTATCTCTGGAACAGTAAAGTACAGTAATTGTGTCTTAGATACGTGGCCCTTAATGCTGTTTTGTGCTTTTTGAAACATGAAGAATATATTGTCTTCAATTACTTTCTTCTGTATATTCAAATTTAAATTTAGTGGGTATCTAATCACACTGCATGACAAGTGCTAAGAATGTGAAAACTATAAACACAAAGTAGTGCATAGTCCAGTTTGGGGGACCCAAATGCATAAACCTAGTACAGGAGACAAGCTCTTTTATAGGTGCATTAATAAACCAGAAAGGGGGCCAGCCCTGTGGCCGAGTGGTTAAGTTCGCGCGCTCCGCTGCAGGCGGCCCAGTGTTTCATCGGTTCGAATCCTGGGCGCAGACATGGAACCGCTCATTTAGCCATGCTGATGCGGCGTCCCACGTGCCACAACTAGAAGGACCCACAACTAAGAACATACAACTATGTACCGGGGGGGCTTTGGGGAGAAAAAAGGGAAAAAAAATAAAATAAAATAAACCAGAAGGAAGGTCCCAGGAGGAGAAATTAATTTTATCTCTTGTAGGTAGTTATCAGAACATTATAGAAAGGTGGAAATATGTCAACTGGGTCTGAAGATTTTGATAGAACCTAATAGGAACACAAGGTAGGGAAACATATTCTTGAAAAGGCTCAGAGCTACCTGGGTGCACTCAGGATGCAGCATTTCAAGGGACAGGATTAAAGTGAGAATGGGGAAAACGTGATAAGAGATGAGTCTGATGGGCCATTTGTGTCCTTAAATCCCCATTTGGTTTTCATAGTTAAGACAGTAGTAGCCATTGAAGGTTTCTGAGCAGGAAAACAACTTCTGAACTTTAGAAACAGAACTTGGCAGCACTTGGAGGAAGTTTCAGCACCTCCCACTCCTTGACTTAACATCTTTGCCTTTTTCCTCTTCAATTCTGAGGCCAATCCATCCACCTCTTCTCAGGTCTCAGCCCTATGGCTCCCAGATGGAATTTGACCCGTCACTGGTCTCCTCGTCCTTTTACCTTCAACCTTGTCTTTGCCACTGACACTTCCTGGTAAAAATTTCATTATCAAGTGTTAATTAAATTCCAGAAGAATCACTTCCAAAAACATTATGGGAGCACAGTAGAAGGTCCTAGGGGCATTTTCTTCCCCGTAAACACAGCATGCTTTGAAAGGAGGCAGTTAGGAGAAGGACAGAGTGAGACATTGTACAATTGCTCATATTTCCACTGTTTGTTCCTCCCACGATTTTATAGCTGCTTGCGTCATTTTAGCTGGTGGGCTAGGGGAAGTGGCCATAACAACTCCAAATACGGAAGAAGATTCCTATTTGATGAGCTTCACTTTTCTTTCTAGATACATTCAAAGTGAACGGCTAACTTAGACCTACTTTTTAAAGATTTGTTTGAATTAAATATATATTTTTTTATTACAGCTCAATAAATGATATATTCTGTCATAGTCTGGAGAGTTGTAATTCTTTTGTTCTCTTGCGCACACCCCCACAGTACATTCTGACTCTCTTCTTAGCCAAAGCAGTAGCAAAAGTGAGTAGGAGGCAAATACATAAAGCCAACAGGAGATCTGTCAAATGCGAGAACTCATAATCAACGGGCCGAGTCCCCCCATCTTCTCTCCTGTAGATGCAATCAAAAGCTATGATTTTAATTCATTCTTGCCCTGACTTATAATGCAGTAAAGTTGCCCTTTCCAAGCTTTAAAAAAAACCTGTGGTGGAAACCCTAATTACAATATCACACACACACACACACACACACACACACTACCACTGCAAACAAACTCTTAAGATTGAAAAACAATGATAACTCATGATTCTCCAATGTTGTTTAAAGGAAACAAAAAATTACCAAAGACTGTTGCTCTCCTTGTATCTATTATGCATTAGGAAATTTAAAGAGCCTTTCTGGGTGCTAACATTAAAATAACCTTCATAACACTTTTAATTCCAGAATTTGAGGATGGAAAATTTTTAATAAATAGCACTAGATACAACTGAAAAAAATGGTTTTTAACCTTGTCATCATTCAGAAAAGAAAAGTATTTTAACCACTCAGCCACGGGGCTTTGGGGAGAAACAGGAAAAATAAAATCTTTAAAAAAAAAAAGAAAAGAAAAGTATTTTAAAAAGCAATATCATCAATGCCTTTTTTTCATCTCTTGGTTTCAGGACTATGTAGTCAAATACAGAAAACCACCATTTTCAATATGCAGAATCAAGATTCTTCAGTATTGTCAGCATTTATATTCATCATAAAGTCACAAACATATGTAATTAATATCACCATAAAATGAGTTGATGGAAATAATTTACACAGGACAATCTACGTTAGCCATAAGAAATATGACATAATTTCAAGTATTATGACATGTCATCATGACTATTTTACAGTTACTGGGCTTCACGCTCATGACTGGAAGCACTCAATCATTGACAAGGAGAGGCAACGACAGCAAAATACTCAGCAGCTCCACGTCTGGAGATGGGGGCAGTCTGTCACCGACCCTTTAATTATGGTGAAATACAGTAGAGCTGCTTCTCGTAGTATGTGACAGTTTCTCTCTAGCAACTTCCAACATAAAGCAGCCTCCACCGCACACACCACACTCACTTTAAAATCGGACTCTAAGAACACTAATGATTTCCAAACTTCATAGTATCTAAGCAGACACCAAAGACAGCTTGTGAGCATTCCAAGAAGAGCCAAACAGACCAACAGGTCATCTGGGAAAAATACTAAAACAATTCAGTTCAATAATTGAAAATAATGAGAATTTTGAAACTGTTAAGAACATTCTATATTTCACCACTTTAGGACATTTCTTGATTCTGGGTATATTATGAATAAAATGAGGAGGTAGCAGGGAATTAAGTGTACACGATGAAACAATTTATCATGAATGTTTTCTTTATGCACGAAGCCCAGTGCTGTTTTAAGCAATTCTGTTTGCCCAGTGTTTTTCACTCTTTGAAGTTTTAAGTATCAAGAGCTTTTAAATTCTGGAATTTTTGATTCAATCTAGAGATCCAGCAATAGAATTAGAAATTACTCAAGGCTGTAAATATAGCGGATCATACTTTTTTTTTTAAGATTTTATTTTTCCTTTTTCTCCCCAAAGCTCCCAGGTACGTAGTTGTATATTTTTAGTTGTGGGTCCTTCCAGTTGTGGCATGTGGGATGCCACCTCAGCGTGGCCTGATGAGCAGTGCCATGTTCATGCCCAGGATTCGAACTGGTGAAACCCTGGGCCAACGAAGTGCAGCGGGCAAACTTAACCACTCAGCCACGGGGCCGGCCCTTATAGTGGATCACACTTATGTGGTCTCTGTAGATGATGAAACATTTCCATATGTACTTCATTGAAATATAAAAGCTGCAAACAATAAAATTCACCAATAGCACATGTATAACTTAGTAACATTTGTAAAACATTTGTCCTTGTACGGACACCATTTCAATCAGGATACAGAATATTTTTTGCAGCCAAGAAGGTTCTCTTGTGCCCACTGGAAGCCAATATTCTTGCCCCTTTCCCAGTTCCTGAAAACCATTTTTCTGCTCTCTTTTACTATAGTTTTGCCTTTTCCAGAATTTCATGTCAATGGAATCATGCAGTATGCAATGTTTTGTGTTTGGCTTCTTTCATGTTGTAAAATGAGTTTGAGATGTACCCATGTTGTATGAATCACTAATCTTTTCCTTTATAAAAGCTGGTAGTGTTCCATTATACCCATATTCTACAACTTGTTTATCTATGCATCAGGTGATGGAGATTTGGGGGTATTTCCAGTTTTTGACTACTATAAATAAAGCTGCTAAGAATATCTGAATACAAGTCTTTGTGTAAACTTGCTTTCATTTCTGTTGAAGTGATACCCAGTGGTGGGGGTTCTGGGCCAGAAGAAAGTGTTTGCTTTACTTGATAAGAAACTGAGCAACTGTTTTCCAAAGAAGCTCTGCCATTTCTACCAGTAATGTATGATATTTCCAGTTGCTCTGCATCCTCACCAACATTTGTTATTGTCAGTCTTTTTCATTTTAGCCATCCCATGAAAGTGATGATTTAATCTGTGATTTTCATTTGTATTTCTCTAATTACAAAAAATGTTGAGCATCTATTCATGAGTTTATTTGCCATTCCTATAACTTCTATGGTAAAGTGTCTATTCAAATAATCTTCACATTAAAAAAAAATCAGGTTGTTTGCCTTGTTATTAAGTCATAAGTTTTCTTATATATACTGGATGCAAAATTTTTATCACCTATATTTTACAAATATATTTTCCATTCTGAGGCTTGTCTTTTAATATTCTAAGAAGTGAACTGTGAAAAGTAATATATTTTAATTTTTAAAAATCCAATTTATCAATTCTTTTCCTTTTATGATGTGCTTTTTGCCTCATCAAAAATCACAAAGATAATCTCCTTTGTTTTCTCAAACAGGTTATAGATTATAGGTCTATATATAGTTTATAGGTCTGTAATTCAGATTAAATTAGTTTTTGTATAGGATGTGAGGTAATGGTTGAGGTTTATTTTTTTCCATGTGGATTTCCAATTGTTCTAGCATCATTTGTTGAAAAAACTAGCATTTCTGTATTGAATTCCTGTGGCTCCTTGCTCAAAAGACAATTCATCATATTCATGGATTTTCTATTTTTTTCCATTGATCTATATAAAGAGTCTTAATTGAACACCACACTGTCTTGATTAATGTAGTATATGATGTACTAATGTGGTATATGGTAAGACTTGAAATCAAGTACCGTAAGTTCTTCAACTTTATTTTCTATTTGCAAATTATTTTGACTATTCTTTTTTTTTGGCAATCTCAGGTACATTTTAGAATCAACTGGTCAGTATACTAAGACGTTTTGTGGGATTTTCACTGGAATTACATTAAAACTTGCTGTAATTTCTTTAGGTAGTAGCTTACACCATCAATTTGATATTCCTAATAAAAGCGTTTAATGCAAAAAAGTCCCCTCTAATAGCTATTGCTTAGCTACAATTTTGATCTGTAGTGATTTCATTTTCACTGGTTCAGAATATTTTCTAATTCCCCTTGTGGTTTCTTCTTTGAAATATGGATTATTTATAAGTGCGCTGTTTGATCTCCAAATATTTCCCAAATTTCAAGATACTCTTCTGTTACTCAGTTCTAATTGAATTCTTTTGTGTTCAGAGACCATTCTTTGCATGATTTCAATCCTCTTTAATTTGTTGAGACTTGTTTTATGGCCCAGTATATGGTCTCTTCCAATGAATGTTCTGAGTGTATATCCTCCATTGTTGAAATATTCAAGCAGGTCATGTAAGATGATTGTTTTGTTTGTCTTCTCTACCTTACTAACTTCCTCTACTTGTTTTATCAATTATAGACAGTGGGTGTTGAAATATTCAACTACAGATGTAGACTTGTCTATTTCTCCACTTGGTTCTATCAAATTTTGCTTCTTGTGATGTGAGGCTCTGTTATTAGATGCAGACACATTAAGGAATATTATGTCCTCTTGATGAATTGACCTCTTTATCATTATGAAATGTCTCTGTTTCTCCGGGTAATATTCCCTGTTCTAAACTTTACTTGTTTTACATTAATAAAGCCATTCTAGCTTTCTTTTGATTAGTGCTTGCATGGTATACAAATTTCCCTCTTTTTACTTCTAATGTACCACTTAAATGTTTCACAGGATTGTGTTTTCTTCATCCCTCCAACAACGCACCCCCCCATCCCATCCATAGACTTTCTGCCTGTCAATCACTAGAACACCATACACTCAATTGCTCAGGACAGAAACCTGGGAAATATCTCAATTTCTCCTTTCTCTCATCTGTCAAGCACATCCTAAAGATTCTTCAGGAAATATCACATATTCATCCACTTTTCTCCATATCCACAGCATGAATCTAAAAGAAGTCAAAATCTGGGCCAGCCCAGCGGTGAAGTGGTTAAGTTCGCACGTTCCACTTTGGCAGCCCAGGGTTCACCAGTTCGGATCCCGGGTGCAGATATGGTACCGCTCGTCAAGCCATGTTGTGACAGGCGTCCCACATATAAAGATGGGCACAGATGTTAGCTCAGGGCCAGTCTTCCTCAGCAAAAAGAGGAGGATTGGCGGCTGATGTTAGCTCAGGGCTAATCTTCCTCAAAAATAAATTAATTAAAAAAAAAAAAAAAGAAGTCAAAATCTTCACTACTTTAGAGCTCCTGACCTAACTCCTAGCCTCCACTCCTGCTGGCCACCACTCCATTTCCTCCACAGTAGCAAGGGTCATCTTAGCGTATATTACATTATTATCCTGTTTAAAACCTGCAGTCTCTCCCATTATGCTTAGAATAAACCCCAAGCTCTTATCATACCTAGAAGGCTGTAGGATTGGCGCCCTTACTCCCTCTCTAAACCCATCTCTCCTTGCAGCTCACCCAGCGTTGATTCCACCTGGTCTTTCTGTTTCTTGATTCTATAAACTCTTTATCAGTTTAAGACCTCAGCTGTTGCCTCTAACTGGAATAAATTTACCTCGTCACTTCCCATTGTTAGCATTTAAAGTAAGAACTCATGCATGCAAAAGAGATATCTCTTCATTAACTCATCCTTTCAACAAATATTTGTTCAGTGCCTAGTAGATGCCAGACACTGAGCTGCATCCTGAGAATAAAATGGTAAGTCTAAAGAATTCTGCTCTTTGCTTTCAAGGAGCTTACAATTCAATGACGAAGACATACATCATTCAATGAGAGTGCAAATATTCTCTGAAAAAAGTCCCATAAAGAGAGTGAGGATGGCTCCTCGAAAGTCCAGAGGAAAACTGAAATAGACTGAAGTTGTAAATAGGAAGAAGGGTTCTTTGACCACAATCTGAAGGGGGAGTAAAAGTTAAATGGCATATTGTGAATTCAGTAGCGATAAAAAGCATATTAACTGACATTTTAGCTCATATACATGTACTGTTAACAAGATACATCATGACAATTTTGATTAGACATGTCATGATTAGTAATTAGTTACAACAACTCTCAATTTGGCACAGTCTTGTCTTATACCTAAAAGCAAAATTATGGGTTTATTATTTCACAGGGAGAGGAATGATACTTTGTGTACTGTGAGACAGAAGAGCTAAGAAAAGAGTAACAGCAAGTTTCTTAATAAACTTGATTCTTAATTTGTAAACTTAGTAAAATAAAAATTTATTTATATGACTGTAGAGATTAATTTAGTGAAAACAAGAAATACTTGCATTTCCAAAAACATATGTCTTAGGCCTGATCCAAATATTTCAACCCAATTCAACTCTTCTTTTGATCTGGACTTAAAACCAGAGGCATAATGAACCAAAAATATAAGAGACAGGGACATTAGAATATTTTGGAATTGTTTCTGGGGCTGTCACCTTAAATGGCTGGAGGTAAAGCTAGTAATCTAGTAAAGGTATGACATCATTTGATATATTCCATCAAACTGACTGAAATGTCAAATTTTACATTCAAGTCCTATTTTTCTTCTGGCCTCTCAGCTATGCTGAAATTAATGTACTTCTGATCTATAATATCCTTTCTGTTCACCTATATTTACCCAAATCCTATTTATCTTTTAAAGTTGAGCTTAAAAATAAGCTCTTCTTCCTCACCTTCTGCCATCTTTATAAATGTTTCTCTGTCAGCAAATTCTGGTAATTTAAGCTTGCTGATGTCTAGCCATATGTTACCCTGCCTTCCTATGTAACTTGTGTGTGTGTGTGTGTGTGTGTAAGATTGGCCCTGAGCTAACATCTGTTGTCAATCTTCCTCTTTTTGCTTAAGGTAGATTGTTGCTGAGCTAGCATCTCCGGCAATCTTCCTCTATTTTATGTGGGATGCCACCACAGCATGTCTTGAACAGTGGTGCTGGGTCCCAGCCTGGGATCCCAACCTGTGAACACCAGGCTGCTGAAGTGGAGCAGGCGAATTTAACCACTATGTCACAGGGCCAGCCTCTTCTATGTAACTGTTTTAAATGTGCACTATTTTCACATCCTGTATCCGTTAACCCTTGCTGTTTAATAAGCCACCCCAAAATTCATTAGCTGAATACAACCACCATTTATTTAGCTCACAATTCTGCTGGTCTGGGTCAGGTTCGGCTATCTCAGCTAGGTTAGCTCATGCAGTTGAGATCAGTTTGAGGGGCATCTGGGGGCTGCTGATCCTAGATGGCCTCACTCACAGTTCTGGCAGTTGGCTGGTAATTGGTCCAGGTGCTTCTCATCTCTAGCAGGCTGGCCTATGATTCTTGTCATGGATACTAGGTACTAAAAGCATCAAGAGGACAAGCTCCACTATGCAAGCACTTTTCAAGACTCTGCTCACATGACTTCTGCTAATGTACCATTGGCCAAAGTAACCCACTTTTGGATGGGAAGTTCTGTAACATCACTGTCAATAAAGGGAAGGAAAGGATTTGTGGTCATTTTTACAAGTGACCACATCCTCAGATAAAAAAACAACAACAACAAGCATTTCTTTTGAATCCCTAAATCCGTGCCACCCATATATGACAGGCACTCAAGATACGTTTCTAACCAAATACATAAATGCAGGAGTAGATGGATGAGACACTACCACTTCAGTCCATCTCATAGCTTCTTCTCTGTGACAATGTAAGCGTCAATTGACATTTTTTCTGTTAGCACATTAATGCCATTTGCATACAAGTTGATCAAAAGAAATGGGATAACTCAAGTTCTTGATTGGGCAACATGAAACTGGCGAATTGCCATTGCTTTCTAGACCTGATCTGGTTGCTGCAGGAGCCTCTCCCTGCTTCTGGACATAGCAAATGAATCCTCCAGCTTTGAGGATGGTTGGAAGCTTCTTGACTTCAGTTTGCAAAAGCATTTGTAAAAAGATCCTAGTCTGAGTTTAGAGATATGTCTTCACAGCCTCAAGTCACACAGGTGAACTTCAAATTGCATTCTACAGAGGAATCAGCTCTACAGGAATATAAGATGCAAGACAGAGCACAGGTTTTCTATCTCCTTAGGGCAGGGTGGGAAGAGGTTTGAAACCACAGCAGCTACAACCACTAATACCATTTCTCAGTTTCACATCTGCCTTCATCTGAGTCTGGATTTTATCTTAAGAATACTCATAAATTAAAGCAATATATTCCTTTGAGTTTTGACTTTATTTAAATTATAGGACACATGCAGCAGCAATACATGCTAGCGGTATTCCAAGTCTTTGGGGAAAATCAAAGGAACAATGAAGAAAGCCATGAGCAATTTTAAAGGCTCAGTAGTGTTTACATTTGACTTTGAACAATAACTAAAAGTTGAACATGAATTTATATATTGCTTAACACAGTGGATGCATAAGACTCTAATACAGCTAAAAACAAATTGGCTCAAGGATCTCTCTATTGAACAGATTGGTGGTTGCCAGAGGAGGGGGCTGAGGCATGGGAAAAATGGAGGTCAAAAGGAAGAAGCTTCCACTTTTAAAATAAATAAGTCACAGGGATCTAATTTATGGCATAGTGACTACAGTTAACAATACTCTATTGTATATTTGAAAGTTGCTAAGAGAGCATATCTTAAAAGTTTTCATCACAAGAAAATATTTGTAACTAGGTATGGTGACAGATGTTAACTAGACTTATTGTAGTCATCATTTCACAATATATAAAATATTAAATCATCATGTTGTACACTCACAACTAATGTAATGTTATATGTCAATTATACCTCAATAAAAGATCTCTCTATACATTATAGACCAAATGGCGACAGGAAGATACAATAAAGGAGTGAGCAGTTAATTCCTCAAAATCAAAAACAGTTTACTGAGTGAGAAAAGTTATCCTAATAAAGGCAAATTTCTTATGGGTGCGAAAGTCCAGAGTGCGAAAGTCCAGCAGTTCTCATGCGGTTGGCCTCAAAGCCATCCCAAAGAAGGAGCAGGAATATTGGACCAAGTAGCAAAAGTGTATCAAATAATAAAGCTGGTTTTTGGCCCCCTCCTACCTCCCACAACACCAGCCACTGCACCAGAGAAAGAACAAGGATCCCACCAGGTCCCCAGCAAGGAAGTCAGTGTTTTCCACAATAAAAGTAGTAAAAATTGTTGAATACGTAATTCAATACTTCAAAAGACCAAGCAGCCTCATCATATCGCAATTCTTGGGTTTATTTGTTAGTTGAAAATTCAGACTATCAGGACTGAAATGGGAAGTCCTATAGTTTTACACGGCTCTGCTAAAGGAAGGAAACCTAAGAAGCCACTGTTGGGAGGAAATAAGGTCCTTTTCTGAGCAATGTGGCTAACTCCAGGGCTAAACATCAAACTTACACACTAAACCTGAGAATATTAAAAAAAAGACTAAAATTACCCATATCCTGTTTTAAGTCTTCAGGAACCAAATCTTCTAAAATTTTGGTGCAAAACTTATTTTAAAGGAGATAATCAGCAACATCACAGAATTGAAGGGCTATGGTGTCAGAAACAAAGTATGAATTCCATTGGACTTTTAAAAATTCTATCAGCAATTTATCACGTTCAGGTATGTAAAATGTGCATATTAAATATATGCCATGAATCATCTGTAATTTTTTCCTTTTTTTTTTTTTTTTGGCGAGGAAGATTGGCCTTGAGCTAACATCCGTTGCCAGTCTTCCTCTTTTCACTTGAGGAAGACTGTCCGTGATCTAACATCTGTGCCAATCTTCCTCCATTTTTTTTGTATGTAGGATGCTGCTACAGCATGGCTTGACGAGCAATGTGCAGGTCTGCACCCAGGACCCAAATCTGTGAACCCTCAGCTGCTGAAGTGGAGTGAAGGAACTTAACCACTATGAGACCTGGCCAGCCCCTTGTGAAATTTTTATAGTTTAGAAATATAAGACTATTGGTCGGTTTCCATTGCTATTTAGGTCACATACTGAAATATCAAAATATAAGCTTTTAGTTTATCACATAAGAAGCCCCAAAATAAACCATAAATGCCAATCTGCCTATAATCACTATTAACATATTGTGATATGCCTATTACAATACAGAAGCCATTGGTACCCTCCTGTCCCCACATCCCATTCTTGGGTACTTTTGCTGCCCACTGGCACAGAAGGAGCTTATACATATATGCACCATGCAACCCCATTCTTCTAACGAGTGCTTATTGGGCTCTGAATGAATACCTGGTTGAGGTGGACCAATCAGGCCCTCTGCAGAAATGGAATCTGGTGGACAGAGATGGACTCAGTTAGCTCTGGACAGCTGATCGGGAAAGCCTCTGTAAACTATGCTTTGGGGGCCACTGCACTGGCCACATAAAGCATGGAAGGAGCAGGTCTGAAGGTAGAAAGTGATGAAGTAGATTCACAGAAAGAATGAACGAGGAAAGGCTGTGAGGCCCACAGATACTGTCAGCTAAAGAGAGTGACGGCTACCCATAGCCAGGCTGAAGTCCTACAGCATGTCTGCACAAAACACTCCTCGTGCATTATCCCAGTGAATCCTCTTTTTTTAAACTAGCTAGAAAGGGATTCTGTTCCTTATAATGATATGATCCCAGGACATCTAATCTCTTTGCCTATGTTAGGGGCTAGGTCGATGCTAACTCAAAGCTTAACATCCACTCTACTTCATTTTATATTGATTTTTATATTAACACTTGTGAGTTGTGGGTCAGGTGCTGATTGTCAATTCTAATGAATAAAAAGGGTTGTCAGCCAGTCCAAAACAAAAAATAAATAAATACATAAGTAAAGTGATAGTTTTCCCATAAACATCACTAAAGCATTAAAGACAGTAATGAAATATTTGAGTCGATCTGCTACTCTTTCTTATAGTGGAGCCATCCTAGTTTTTTTAACTTATCCTTTCATAGCTAAAATGAAAATCTACTTAAATGTTGCATTTCACAATGTTCCTTTCACAATATCCTTTGCCACTGGTCCTTTTTTTCCTATCGTCTCAACATTTCCCTTTGCTCCTGTGTGTGTTTTTAAATTAATAGTGATGGGGCCGGCCCCGTGGCCGAGTGGTTAAGTTCACGTACTCCACTACGGCGGTCCAGGATTTCTCTGGTTCAGATCCTGGGTGCAGACATGCACCGCTCATCAGGCCATGTTGAGGCAGTGTCCCACGTACTACAACTAGAAGGACCCACAAGTAAAATATACAACTATATACTGGGGAGATTTGGGGAGAAAAAGTAGAAAGAAAAAAAAAGAAGAAGATTGGCAACAGTTGTTAGATCAGGCGCCAATCTTCAAAAAAAAAAAAAAATTATTGGCAGTATTTGGAACACCACGGTATTTAAAAACAGAGTTGAAAATTATGAAATGAAACAGTTTTTATCTCTCTGCTCAATTTCTTAAGGTAATGGATGTTGAGTAGAGATCTAATCTTATCACTATTTTTAACATCCACTAATTCCAATCAGTCTGACTTCATAGACCTTTAAATATTTTGTGAAACTTTACATTTATTTTCCATGGTTAAGGCAATCCTTTTTAAAATTATGATCGTAAATAATTTCTTGAAAAAAGTTATGTTTTTATTTTATAAAGGATTTAAAAGGATATGACCATGTGCACTTTTATTAGCTAAAATATAAGGTCCATAAAGGTAGGAATTTTTTTGGTCACTTTTGCTTATTAATATATCTCCAGGATCTAGAAAGGTGCTGAGCACATAGAACATGTCTAATAAATACTTCTTGAGTAAATGAGTCTCAGAACTTGTCAGTAGATGGTAAATAAAAAATAAAACTTTTATGATCAATTATAACACTGGCTTGTTACATGACTCTAGGCATGTACCTGATTATTTGTATCCTTCAATCACCCATTTCCTAAATATTTATTGAGTGCCTATTATTTATCAGGAACTATGGCTGGGAGCAAGGACACCAAGACAAATAGACCATAGACAGCTCTCTCTAGGAGCTCACAGTGAAAGGGTAAACTGATGAGTGTACATCCTTTGCAAGATAAGATGGTAAGTAGGACAGAAGTTGAATGACTAAGATATTAAATAAACTTAGAGCAGACAGCTCTTTATTTCTTAATAATATATTATGCAAATGGACTATCTCCCCTATGTAGTCATCTATGAATCGTTTTATAGGTCAACAAGAAACTGATCAGGACATCAAAAGAGTCATTTATCAGATGTGAATAGTTTAAAATTGGTAGTAGAACTTCAAAAATACCTTTCTTGTTCATGTATGAAAAATTTCCTTCAAAACAACTTCTTATAACACCTTCCGATTTATATATCACTGAGATTAGGTGTCCAACAGACGGGGATAAAATAGTCTTTTAACACACTGTAGATTAATGATTTCTTTTATAATATATATGAAGAAGGCATAGTTAAGTGCTAAAGAGCCCTGACTTTGGACTCAGACCAAACCAGGTTTTGACTCCACCCCTATAAATTACTGTCATTTACCTTATGATGTCAGGACCAAGTTTTCATCTATACCTGAAATCTATCTGCCGATGTCAAGAAATACAGTTCATACAGGCAAACTGATGCCTCTTATAAATTCTATATCTTTCCTGATCACACAGAATAATGAGCTCACTCCAGTTTCCAATTATATTATGGAATAGGCATAATTTTAATTGTTTATCAGAACTGCTAAAATTACAGTTTTTATTATTCCTGGCTGAAAATTTATCTGACACCAGTGACAGGGAACTCTGAATCTTCAAGACTCAGTAATCCAACACGAGCTTAATATTTACCAAAAATAAAATATTGCATGTCAATATTTACCACTTAATCCGAATGTACAAGTTCTGTCAATGAAAGAAACACGAATCATTGCATGCTAAATGAAAGGACACACGATTTGACATAGTGAATAACAGTAAGTGCGATGTCAAGCCCACTGAAAATGTTTACCTTTGGAATTCTTTAAATTAAAAAATTTAAGAGACTTTTACGTTTAGACTCTTAAAACTCTTATAATAAAGGTTTCCATGTTACACCACTGGTTATAGCAACATTCACATGTACCATTTTTATAGAGCCTTAAAGTGCTAAAACACTTCCACAAACATTATCTCATTTAATTCCCACTACCACTCAGCATTTTTTTTTTTTTTAGAGGAAAAACAAACTAAATCTCAAGAGACCAAGAAGAGAGTGGCCTTAAATCACAGTCAGCAACCTGGTCTTCTAACTTCATGTCCAGTACTATTTCTCTCACAAAGACTCAGTTTTAGGGCAAATATAAAAAGCTGGAAGATATTTGTGTACTCACTTTATTCTTCTTTGCCTGACAACCCTATTTCTTAATTATACTGTCAGATTTTCAATGTACCTAAGCAGATCTCTTTCAGTAAATTTGCCAAGAAACAGACTAAACATTTTGCTATTCCTAGATAAAATTGACATTTATGAAGAATATAAAAGGAAAATTCATGAGACCACAATCTTCTTAAAATTATATTATAAAAGTGAACCTAAATAAGAGATTACATATGAAATGACTCTTTTAGAAAAATATCTAGAATGTTTAAAACAGTTGCAGTTTTGATACTCTTTAAGAGCTAAGGTGTACTTAAAAGTTTCATAAATATAATCGAGTTAATACCAGGACTTTATGAAATTCTATGCTCTTTCCTGTCAATTCATACCAAGAATTATGAATTACTGCTATTATCCATATACTTTCAGGATAAAAATATATAAATAAAATAAGGAAAATGTGCTTAAGGGGGAAAAAGTATCAGTTTTCTTATAAAGTAGAAATAAGATTAAATAAGAACTGTATCTTACATTATGTAATTTTCACAAACATTCTCATAGATGGATATTCTCTCGTTCCCATTTCAAAGATGAGAATATTTTTAAAAGTTAGATAACTTACTCAATATTAAGATGCTAGAAAGTGGCAGTTTTGAGGTCAGAAAGTTTAAAACATAAATGATCTTCAGAAATATAACACATGCCAGATTTGAAAACCAAAAATCTACTCTTGAAGAATACAGTAATGTCTTACCAACTTATCAGGCGAGATTAAAGAAAATTCAACATAGTAGGAGAGTTTATAGATGAGAAATTTAAGTCCTTATAGAGAAAACAGCATTAAGTTCAAGGACTGGTGAACTTACAAATGTTTACACAAACACAACATAATCATATCTATTTTTGAACACTTATTATGTGCTAATTTATAAATTAGCTCATTTGATTTTCCCAACTACCCCAGAAGTCATGGACAAAAGGTAGCAGAGTCAGGATTCAAACCAGAGAAACTGATCTGCTTCCCAAAGCCCATGTTCTCATCCACCATGCTATGACCAGGGGCATTTACACACCTTCGCCCTTTCCGGTTTCCATTTATCAGGATTTGTTCACCAAGAAACTTTCAGGATATCCCTTCCCTACATAGCGTGTGAAATATTTGAAAAGTTGTTACACATTATAGATGAATATGCATTCCAAGAGGTCTAGTTCTCAGTGTGAGTATTTAATATCTTTCTCAGAGGTAGTGACTCACCTTGAACCTCAGCAGTTGAGATGCAGAATAACTTGTATCCTTGAGAAGGAAAATCTTCGGATGGCCTTTATTTCTCAACATCTATCCATCCAACATAATTTCACGTCACGGCCAAAGCACCTATTTCCATCCCTTCCCTGTCCTTATGGCAGCCACTGGAATGTACTTCTAAGCGATGCAGAGTCCCCTTGCTCATCTTCATCTCCCCCAAGTCATCCCTACAGTAACTACTCCTATGCTGCCGTCTGATTCGACTTTAATGTCCATTCCCAGGCCCAGATCCCTCTTTTGTTAATTAACCCCAAATGGAGTGACTGGCAGCTTAGTATACTGGAACAGAAAATTTTGACGTTGAAGAAAAGATATGCAGAAGCAAACTTCTATGCATTGGAAGTACAGGTAAGGGAAGCTCACAGTTAGGGGAGGATTTGCATAAAGATAATCATAACAGTACATTTTCATCATAACCAATTTCAAGAAGATAATCTCTCTATTTTACAGTTATTGATTTTATAGCAGTAGAAATAACATAGATTGCAGCAATTACAAGTTTCATAAAACCCTATTGCAGTTACATTTTAAAGAAGAACACTTGTCATGAAATTCTCCTTGCACTAAATGTTAACTCCCTATACTTTACATAAGTAATAAAAATATCTTCAAATACATCAGCATATCTTATCTAATAATAAGCATATCAATCAATGTACCAATGCCTTTTTGTGGTAGCCTATTTTTTCCCCTCCACCATGTGTCTATTTAGTTATTATAACTTTCCAATTTATAACAAGGCAGAAATATTTCAGTACAGGTCATGACATCAATCATCATCCAAAACAGAAATACATTTTTAAACTCTTACCCAGTCTTAGTGAGACAAACGTAATCTGCTCTGCAACAACTCCATTAATCTGGGATGATATATGAGTAAATTGGATGTTCGCTGATCCTTTCAAGAAAGTATCCCAGGAAAAGGTGTGAGTAGTAATCAGAGAAGGTGGCGCTCGAGAGCACCGTTCACTGTGTGCTGAAACACAGAAGGGGACAAAAAAGGAATGCAACTCTGTTAACAGAGCTTCACAGTTACTTTTTCAATATTATTTGTACATGTTAAACCACGGGGATAGCAGCCTTACTCTTATCCTTTAACTGACAGTTCAGAGGCAGGCTACTCAAGGCATCAAGAGGACGGACTCTGGGTCAGATGACCATCACAGCTCAGCCACCCACTCTGCCCCTTTGGACAAGCTATGTAGGCCCTACGCAGAGGGCTGTGAAAAGAATAATTAAATTAAGACAAGTAAAATGCTCTTAACAGTGTTCAATAAAGAGTAGTTATTTTATTCCTTCCCTCATTTTTTTTTTCTGTTCTTGGTTAAAACTTCGGAAAGAAGAGAGAGCGAACGTTCCTTTATTGAGTACACAATATAAAGCACTGGGTTGGGGCTTTATAGAAATCGTCTCAGTTCATTCTCAGTTATTATTGCTGTTTTGCAAATAAGGAAACTGTGAGATTCAGGGAATTAGTAATTTTTCAAAGTTAGACAACAAGAGAGCAGTAGAGTTGGGACATAAACCACGTCTGTCTGCTTTTCAGAGTCCTTGCTTCTTTTGAACTCTCTCATATTTGAGGGGTGATTTAGCATATTTTGATGCTGTCCATAGCAAAACAGCAAATATATCGAATTAAACTTACTATTGGTTTAATATAAAATACTCTTTTTTATAAACTAGACTTAAGCTTACTTACACTGAGTTTTAGGAGATATATTGCCTGACACTGAAACTGCACATGAAATTTAGCACATGAAACAAAACAACATTCAAAGAAATTTCTCGATCTGGGATAATTTATAGTAACATTTACCATCATGAAAAGATAACAAAAAGCAACTTTTCAAATTGCTTACAGCCCAATTTACCCAACAATTCAGACTGTACTAAAGTCAACTTGAGAAAAAATTACTCTGATTATAAAATTAATATCTTTATTAAAATCTGTAAAAAGCATAAAGAAAAATATTTAATAGTAATACTACCACATCATTATAGTCATTGCTAATGATGCAGTATATTTTCTTCTAGACTACTTTTCAATGGTTAGCTTTTTTCCTAGATATATAACACGATATTGTATCCTTGTTTTTTTAATCAATATAACATAAACAGTTCAAGGCTTAATAGTTTGTAAACATGTTCTTTATTAAATAATGTAATAAACATTTCATATAAAATTTTCACTTTTAACATTTTTATTATTATGGAATTTAGGTCCATTATCCCTTCTTGGCAATACCAAACTCCAGAAAATCTCTTGAAGATAAGATTTTCTTGAATCTCATTTAGTAGGATAAACCTCATCTGACCTGAACTGATGTAAGGCCACTTATCCTCATTACTCATGAAATTCAATATGAATACTCTTCTTATAAATCACAATAGAAATCTTAATGTATTAATGGATTTGGTTGTGGAGTCCGGCCCCAGAACCCACTGAGGAGCATTATAAAATATAATCTATATACCCCATATTACCTTTTTAAAAATCTAAAAAGTTCTAAATTCTGAAACCCTTAGAATTTTGGATGAGCATTTGTAGACCTGAAATAATAGTAACGAAATCTTATACGGTGCTTGCCATTTGCCAGGCATATTATTTTAATTGCTTTACATGTAACAACCCACCTGACACCTCGACAAGATCAGTACCACATTTAATCCCATTTTAAAGATGCAAACACAGAGGCATAAAGAGTCCCAGTAACTTGCTTAAGTCCACATAGGTAGGAAGTGACAAAACTGGGACTTGAATCCGGACAGTCTAACTCCAGCATCTGCATTCTTAAGTCATGATTCTTAACCACTGTCCTTCACTCTCAGAAGTACAATTACTAAATCAATAAGCATTTTTAAGATCTTGATATGGACAGATTGTCCTCTTAGAATGTGGTATTTGTACCAGTAGTACTGGGAATGACAAGAAGTTTCATATCATTGTTGTCACTGGTTGTAATACATTTTTAAATTTTTGGTATCAGGCAGGCAAATACAATTAATTTTGTACTTTGCTTTGATTTTAACTTGGGTTTTGTGACGACAATGAACATGTTTGCATATTTTTCTTATCACATTTGTTTTCTCTTCCTTCAATTACCTTTTCACACTCTTCGCCAAATTAGAGTTACAATTATCTACTGGTATATTCCTGTTCCTCATGCTAACCTGCATGATCTCTTCCAGGCTTGTCAGTGTCACCCATCAGCCCCAGTCTGCTGCCATTTCCCACCTGTGGAAGAGAGTTGTAACTCTGTGGCCATGTTCACCTGGAAGAAGTCTCCTTTCAAAGCCCAGTCATTCCACAGTGGTCCTTTTCCCCTCCTTTCTTCCTCCTCCTCCACCATTCACTTGGAAACTGTTGGGATGAATTATTTGGAACTCCTTGGAATGTTCTCCTGCCACAGCTTTTCTTTCATTGTGGCTTCTCATGAGTCAGAAACATTCCATAACCTCCAACACTGGTACCTTTCAGAAACTCCAGTCTCTCTGAAGTGCATGCCTCTCAGCTCTACTGTAGTCTACTCATTCTCATCATCTACCACCATCTTGGGCATTCTTCATTGCTCCGTTAATGAATAAGGTTTGTTCATTACATGAACAACTCATTCAGCATTCCCAACCTCTGATGCTTTTCTTGGCACCTCTGCCAACCTTTGGCTTTAGAAAGAATGAGAAGCCAAAACAATTTCTCTTTCTACAAATCCTCTTCAAAAGACGTTCAAATTTCTAGCAATCTAAGCTGGAGATGGCACTAATCCAACTGTGTTTCAGCCAGCCCTGCCAGCATGTGTGTCTTTAATATATATATGAGACATATGTTATCCCTTGTTCTCAGCTATGGGTTTTTAGGCAAAATGTTAAGGCAATGAGAATGGTCTCGTTAAAAGCCTATTACACTTCCTTACTCCAAGGCTTTGCCACACACTGCTTTCTCTATCTGAAATACTTCAGCCCTCCCTCAATTTTGATCCACCACCTGATTAGCTAATTTGTACTTACCTTCCAAGAAACCTTCAGGATCACTAGATGCCCCTACTTTTCGTCCCCGCAGGGCACCCAGCATATGTCGTTTCCCTTATTCACAGCTCTGCCCCCAACAACATCATCAGCACATTGCCTGTCACCAAGGGAGCACTCAACAAATAACTGTTGAATTGATTTGAATACAAAATGTTAAAATATTTTGGGAACTCAACTGTATCATCCTTTGATAACTGATAATAATTTTAAGCAATATGCTCTTTCTGGAAATTTAAGAAATGCCTAATATTCTTTTTTCCCTAATTCTTATGATTCATGCTTGTTACAGACTGAACTATGTTCCCCTCAAAATTCATATGTTGAAACCTTGACCCCCCAATGTGATGATATTTGGAGGTGGGGCCTTTGGGAGGTGATTAGGTTTAGATGAGGTCATGACGGTGGAAGCCCCATGATGGGATTGTGTCCTTACAAGAAAAGGAAGAGAGACCAGAGTTTCCCATCCAGACCTCTGGGGACACAGCAGGAAGGCAGCTATCTGCAAGCCTGGAAGAGGGCCTTCACCAAGAACTCAATCTGCCAGCACCTTGATCTTGGATCCCCAGCCTCCTGTGAGAAATAAATGTCTGTTGTTTCAACCACCCAGACTATCGCGTTTTGTTACAGCAGCCAGAGCTAAGACAACGCTTTTCCATATAAAACTATTTAAATTATGTAAAGTACATTAGAGTGTGAAGCTCAGGATAAAAAGTTTTCCTTCCAAATTGGTAGTCAGTGACATAACACCTTTTGTCATGTATTAATTTCTTAAATATATTTGACACATATCCATTTTTGAATATATCTGTTATATTTCAAGTCCCAATCTTTTGTTCTAACATTTCATCTATTCCTTTGTTAATGTAACACTCTTAATTATTGCTGATTTAAATTCTATTAAATATCTAATAGGATGTTAACCTATAACTCATCTCCGCTGGTTTTTTTTTTATATTTTCATCATTATACTCACACATTTATTTTTCTGAATAAATTTCATAATATTTTTGTCAATTTCTCAAAATATCCCAAAGAAGTTCAACTGGAAAGTTTTAGAAAACATGAATTTGTAAAGAAGATATATCTTCATAAAATTTGTTTTTCCTATCAGAGAACATATTTAGTCTTCCTTTTTTCTTGGCAACGAGCTCCTATAACTCTTGTACTTTCCTAAACAATAAGAGCAATGGGGTATTCTTTTGTTATAATCTTTGGTCTTTTGTCCTCAAATAGTTCTAGTACTTGAATAGTTTCAGAGTGACGAAGGTGAAAGGGACACCCTGGTCCTGTTATTCATAACAAACCCCTTTCAATCACCTCTAAGTTTCAGTTAATGAGGTGACTTTTTGAAAGCCTCCAAGGATACAGACTGGTTACCAGGGGAACCATCCATATGATTAGAGACTTGGAACTTTCTGCTCTACACTCAGACCCCCCAGAGGGAATTGGGGCTGAAAGTTGAATCAATCATCAATAGCCAATGATTTAGTCAATCACATTTACGTAGTGAAGCCTCCATAAAATCCCCAAAGGACGGGGTTTGGAGAGCTTCCAGGTTGGGGAACAAGAATCCACCCATATACCGGGAGGGTGGTGCACCCTAAACCCACAAAGACAGAAGCTTCTACGCTTGAGTTCCTTCCAATCCTCGCCCTGTGTACCTCATCATCTGGCTACTCATTCATGTATTTCAATGCCCTTTGTCATAAACTGGTCATCTAGTAAGTAACCTGTTTTCATGAGTTCTGTGAGCCACCCTAGCAAATTAATCTAACCCAAGGAGGAGGTCAAGTAAACCTCCAATTTATACTCAGTTGGTCAGAAGCACAGATGGCAACTTGAACCTGCACTTGGCATCTGAAGGGGAGGGGGCAGTCATGTGGGACGGAGCCCTTAACCTATGGGGTCTAACGCCATCTCCTGGTAGATAGTGTCAGAATTGAGTTAAATTGTAGGATACCCAGCTGGTATCTGGAGAATTTGAGAACTGCTTTCTGTGGGAAAACCTCCACATTCTTGAAATACTGAAAATAGTAGTATTATTTTAAGTATTGAGAGTTAGTGAGTAAAGGAAACAAGTGGCTTTTTTTTTACACATCTTTCATTCAGCAGTATAAGTATGTTAGATTTGTCCAGCTTATCGTTTATCCTAACTGCTATATGGTATCATTGTACCATAATATATTTATCCACAAACAGAATACAACATCATATTAAGAAAATAATGTACACAACCAAGTGGGATTTATTCCAGAAATGCAAGATTGGTTCATATTAGGAAACCTATTAATGTCATATGCTACATAGTTATCTCCATATATGTTGAAAAGCCTTCACAAAATTTCAACATTCACTCATTATAAAAACACTGAAGAACATAAGGGAGATGGATTCTTTCTTAACATGAAAAATATCTATATTCCTCAATC
Organism: Equus quagga; assembly: GCF_021613505.1. Lineage (NCBI taxonomy): Eukaryota > Metazoa > Chordata > Mammalia > Perissodactyla > Equidae > Equus > Equus quagga. The sequence goes on along the minus strand of NC_060275.1, from coordinate 49,555,312 downwards.
CTAAAATGAGTACATTACTTAATGGGGAAAGATTAGAAGCATTTCTACTCAGATCAGGAACTGGAGGAGGATGGCCAGTATCTCCATTATTATTCACGGTTGTTCTGAATGTATTAGCAAAGGCAACGAGACAAAATAAATCAATTAAAAATATAAGAATTGGCAAAGAAGAGGTAAAATTATTTCCACTCATAGATGATTTGATATCTGGAAAATGCTAAAGAATCGATAACAATATTACTTCAAACAATAAGAGAATTTAATAAGGCAACAGAATATGAATTAATGTTCAGAAAAAAGCTTTCATATACATTGCATTATAAATAAATAACATAACCACACTGAAGGGGATGAGAAGGAATAGCTTTAAGCTAAGTAACTTTCAGAAGCAGTGTTTTGATTACATACTCAAAGGCTAAAATGAACTGCATACACATACTGTACTCTAGTTAAGATTTGTTTTTCACAGAAGCATGAAATGGCAATTGTGAAACACTTTTATGTGTGTTTTCAGATTGAGTAAATAATTAAACATATTGATGACAATGAGAGTGAGGTTTCTCAGTGTTACAAAGAAGAGTTAGTAATGGAAGGGAGTTAGCTAGACTGAACCCTGTGATGTTGGACTGGAATCAGATATATCAATATGAACCCACGACTGTGTGTGTGTGTGTATGTCTGTGTGTGTACACACAAATAGATATAGAGAAGATATAGATGTATGTGGGTTTGTGTATAAAAACATAAGTCCTAGCTCTGTCAGGTGAGAGAGGACCTAGAAGCAATGGAAAAAGATCAGTGAGCACACTTAGCCCCCAGATCTTGGTTTCCAAATACTCTTCTTCAATAAAATGAACCAAAATTCCTCAGAGAAATGGTCAATTTCAGGAATGAGGAAGAGATGAGCGTGATGAGGGAATGGGGCACGATGAGACCACAAAATCTTGCGGTGCCAGAAACTAAGCAAGTGCTCAAAATTTGATGGCATGTCAAAAGACAGAGAAGCCAGCCTGAAAGAGCTCCCAATGACCAAATCTAGAATAAGGTGAACAACATAGTAAATAATAATAACGAAATTCACCTCACGGAATAAAATAAATATCCTTGAGTCCATACTAAAATTAAGTAACTGCATGAATAAACAAGGATGAAGCAGCTCATCCTAACAGTAGAATTGAAATTAATAAACACAGAAGGAATGATGCAAACAGAAAATCACCGTCTCACAAACACCACAGTAATCACTGTTGCAGAGGCAAGAATCATTGATGGAGGCTAAAATTAGTGGGCAAAGGTATATGAGAAAATACGATATTTGCACAGTCTCAAGCTGTCTCTCCACAAGTCACTTATTAACTACAAAGGAAAAAATGTAAACTTATAGTGCAGAAAACTAAGAGACTCCACCTCAATCAAGAGATCAAACCTAACCTCACCAGGAATGAGATATGTCAACATCATTTACCTCTTGATATGCTGCAATGAAGTCACATCATCACTTCTGGGGTATTCTTGACAAAAATGAGTAATCTGAATTTAATCATGAAGAGACATCAGTCAAAATCAAACTGAGGAACATTCTCCACATTAACTGGCCAGAACTCTTCAAAAACTTCAAGGTCATGAAAAGAGACAAAGTCTAAGGAAGCTCCCCAAATCAAAGGAGAATAAAGAAACAACTAAACCCAACGTGTGATCCTGGATTTGATCCAGAACCAGAAAGAAGAGAGTTGTGGCAGAATTTGCAAAATTTCAAGAAAGTTTATAGACTGTATCAAATTAATTTCATGATTTTATAATTGTACCATAGTTATATAAGATGTTAACATTTAGCAAAGCTGGATAATGGGTTTATGGGAACTCTTTCTAATACTTTTGCAAATGTTTTATAACTCAACTTACTTCAAAATGAAAGTTTAAGAACATTTTTAAAACACTTGGAAAAAGAATAGCAAAATAAATTCAAAGATAATAGATGAATGGAATGAATGAAAATGAGTACAGAAGTCAATTGGGTTAAAACAAAATCTATAATGGAAAAAAACAACTATGTCAAAAATTGTTTCTAGAAATTCTTAATATTAAGAAAAGAAGAAGAATGAAATGTAGCAATACCACATGATAATGAGGGCATCTCTAAAGTAAATAAAAGTGTCTTAGAAAGAACTTCATGCTGTAACTTATAAAACAGAACGGTCAAGAAACACACCCATACATATACAGCAACCTGATTTATGATAAAGATGCCATCTCAATGAATGGAAAAACAATGAAATTGAGTCTTTTGAATAAATGGTGCTTGATAAATTGAAGATGTATGTGGGAAAAAAATTTCCCACAGGAAATTTTTGAGGAAGAGTCTTGACCACTTCCCTCACACTGTGTCAAAAACATAAAAACAATGCCAGATGGATTGTAGACCGATATGAAAAGTAAAACAAGACAGCTTTCAGAAAAACAGCTAAACTTACAAAAACCAGTAATACCGAGCGTTGGCAAAGACATAGAGGAAGTGGAATTCTTATGTGACTGGTCCAAGAGTAAATTGGTTTAACCCTTCTGAAAGACTGTGTGGCTAAAGCTGTGCAAATGCAGAGCCTTTGACCAACAATTCCACTCATAGGTGTATAACCAAGGGAATGAGTATATATGTGCACCAAAAGATGTGTCGCGGAATCTTCATAGCTGTTTTATTCTTAAAAGTCAAAACCCAGCAACAAGGCAAATGTTCATCAATATTAGAACTGATTAATAAGTATGCTATGTTTATAAAATTGACTGTTCTGCAGCCATGAAGATCAAACTACTACCTACAACATGGATCAATCCCACGGAGATAACACTGAGTTCAACAAAAAAATCAAGAGAGCATAGTGTATCATTCTGTTTATATAAAAGTCAAAAAACTGATAATACTATTTTGTAGTGGAAAAATGCATTATCATTGTTATCTCTGGGGGGTATTAATTAGGAGGGCTCATATGGGAGTTCTTCAGGCTGATGATGATATTCTGTATCTTTATGTTAGTGGGGGTTACACAGGTGTATTCACCCACCATGTTACCAAGCTTTACACTTAAGATTCACGCACTTTATGTAAGTTATAATTCAGTGGAAATTAAGAGAAAAAATTCTTTCTTAAATGAATCCTTTTATCTCAGTTTTCATAGTTTAAACACGCCACATTATCAGACAGAGCTTTCCAAAGTATGCAATTAAAACCAAGCATTAATTTCTGAGAACGCATTCCTCCATAAAATAACAAAAGAAAGAAAAAGGACTGTTTTCATCCTTCAACTCCCTTGCGGAAAACGGATGCTTCAGCTGTCTGTTTATTACTTTGTAGAACAAGAACAGATAACATCCAGGCTTTTACTATAAGTGTTGATTGTTCCATCTGTTCGAAGTGTTTATTGCTTCTCAAAAAATGGAGGGAAATGTTAGTTATTGGATACTGTTTAGCTCAGCACATATCTTAGAAAAATATTTTTAATTTATGTGTACCAAACCTGATTGTTTTTGAAGAAAAAACAAATTTAAAATGAGGTATTATATTTTTCTAAACTTCTAGCTGTATAAAGGTGCTAATGAAAACAATGTACAGTTATCCCTCGGCATCCATGGAGGACTGGATCCAGGACCCCTCATACCAAAATCTGCAGACGCTCAAGTACCTTATATAAAACAGTATAGTATTCGCATATAACCTATGCATATCCTCTCATATACTTTAAATCATCTTTAGATTACTTATAATACCTAATACAATGTAAATGCTAACTAGTTGTTAATACTATATTGTTTAAGGAATAACGACAAGAAAAAAAGTCTGTAAATGTTCAGTACAGACACAATGGTGGCAGGTTTTTCAGTCCAAGGTCGGTCAAATCCACAGTTGGTTGAATGCAAGTTCGTTTGAACCTATGGATGCAGAACCCAAGGACATAGAGGTCCAAATGTATTTCAATTTTCCTCAACATTAAAAGTAAATATAATCACATTTTCCCTTGATAATTGTAAAATTTCTAGAACCTTCCATCTCTATTAACTCCGATCAACTAACTTAACTCACATTAGTTTTAAATCTCTGAAACTGTAGTCATCATGATTTTTTCTCTGAAAGTCTCACTTGAAAGAAAAATGAACAATATACCATCCCTCTCCTTAAGGATTTCATATTGCTGTAGAAAACAGACCATTATAGTATCATTAAATCTATAATTAAAATATGAAATGTGAGTGCTAGTCACACAACCACTGATTTCTACCAATAGAATGTGAGATGTCTGGATCTCCATTAGCCACTATACTAACCACAGGGCCTATAACGCAGTGTCTTCTCGAACATGGCTGGATATCAGTATATTGCTTTATTCCCTAAGGTAACTCCCTTTAGGCAAAAAGAAAAGGTTCAGTTATGATCAACACCTTCTGTTATGAAAAAGTTAGGAAATACATATATATTCAATTTTAAAATGCAAAATAATCGAGGGCCAGTGTGATGGTGTAGTGGTTAAGTTTGCACACTCCACTTCAGCAGCCTGGGGTTCACAGGTTCAGATCCTGGGTGCAGACCTACACACCGCTCATGAAGCCATGCTGTGGTGGCATCCCACATACAAAATAGAGGAAGATGAGCACAGATGTTAGCTCAGCAACAATATTCCTCAGGCAAAAAGAGAAAGATTGGCAACAGATGTTAGCTTAGGGCAAATCTTCCTCACCAAAAAAAAAAGAAAAGAAAAATAATAAAATACACTACAGTTAGCAGTTGGGCTATGCTCCAATTATCTAAAAAATTTATTTATTTATCACCCTTCTGTTCAACCACTGCTTGGTAAATGAGGGATTATAGTGCAAAAACAAACATCATTTATAGATCCAGGAGAAAAAACGAGGAGCTGCAGGACCATTTGGATAATCACACTTCCCCTAGAACTTTAACAGTTTCACAACATACAAATATTTTTGTCCATTATACTGTAGAGGTCCTCTTTGACTTTTGTTCTACTGTATTCATACAATAAATAAAGTTTCTCAGTTCAGCTGAATTTAACTCTTCCTATTGTCATTACCAATGTTGCAATTTGCAGGTTGGATCTAATTACTGAAGTACTGTTAGAAGCCACGTAGCAGCATGTTATTATTTTACTAATTAATGCTCTCCGGGAGACTTTGGAATTAATATAGGCCACTCTGCAGAAATAATGACCATTGACATCACAGCCCTAATACACACTTAAGTGAGTATACTCAAACCCGGTCCACTTCTTTAGGAGTTGGGCAGAAAGATGGAGAGGTAACCAAAATAACCTGCAAAAAAGAGTAAGGTGATACCGGTTCACAGCTATGAGATAATGCTACCTCAGCAGACAGTCACCAGTTGTTTCTTTATGGTTCTCTCTGACAGTGATATAAACACCACAGAAAGGAATATTAAGGAAAAATTACATAATCTTTTCTTCAACCAATTGTTAGTTTGTTTGCTGTAGATTTAAACACTGCCACAGGCTGCTAGTGGCTGGCAACTCAACACTGTGGAAAATGTCACTGGGCTTTGCTACCCTACTAACTGTGCTCCACAGAGCAGAAAATTAAGTTTGACATATTTGGGGGAGGAGTTTTCTGGTTTGTAAGAATTTACAAAAATAGCCATACTTATTTATTCCAGGGTCACATTTGTAAGTTCTTAGCAGCTTTGAGATAAAGAATTTAATTTTATTACACGTGCCAAACTATGAGGTCATTCTGACTCAAAATCTACCTAATCTTCTCTTAGGTGAATAGACTTTTTTTCTAACTTAAAAAGATACATATATACAAAGCACAAGATATTTTTAAGTCTACAGCATTTGAAAATAAACTGAAAAAAATCAACACCTAAAACCATGCCTTTCTGATTCAGTTTATTCTGATTCCTTTTGAAAAAATAAGTCTGAAAAACTAATCCTTTATCAAAATACTAGTTTCATCATGATTAACGTAGATTTGATGGACAAATGGAATCGTTAAAGTCATACTAGACTCAGATTTATTTTGTTGATTCTATACATTTTGTTTGAACTATGCTAAGACAAAAACAAATGATGCTTCTTTAGTAAGGAGTTTGCTTCAGCAGATTTGAAACATTTAAGTGCATTTTTTTCCTCTCTGTTACAAGCAATAACATAAAAATTGTATCTCACAGACTGCCACGCCACACTAATTCACAAATCTGGAATAAACCTATGAGGTACTAAAATGTGCCACACAATAAGATCATCATTGAAGACGATATACTGTTTCTAGAAAAGTTTGATACATAAGTTCTAGAAAAGTTTGCACAGTTTTCGCAATAACATCAAACTACTTATTTAAGCACTCAGAGGCATTGGTCAACATCATCAAAATGAGGACACACCTCCCTATTTCTTGCCAGATTTCTTTTTTTTTTTTTTTGAGGAAGACTAGCCCTGAGCTAACTACTGCCAGTCCTCCTCTAACATCCGTGCCCATCTTCCTCTACTTTATATGTGGGATGCCTACCACAGCATGGCAAGCCAAGCGGTGCCATGTCCACACCCGGGATCTGAACTGGCGAATCCGGGCCGCTGAGAAGCAGAACATGCAAACTTAACCACTGCGCCATCGGGCCGGCTCCGCCAGATTTCTTTCTTACCTGACTTTGGTTGTTCTCTCCTCCCACCTAAAAAAGAACAATTGTATCAGGCTTTTAGATTCTCTTAGGTGAATATCTAGCATGCGATATGAAAGGCCCATTTTATTATACACTCCAAGAATTCCAGCCTTCAGAGAAAAATGCTCCCAAATCTCTCCCTTTCCTCAGCACCTTATCTATTTGTGCAAAGTTAGCATTCTCATCAACACTGCTTTCTCTAATAGCGGCTTGAAAAGGCCATCCTTCTGCCTTTTTAAAGTCCTATTGATCAAGCTGATGACATTTACTGAGCACTTGCTAAGTGAAAGTCATTGTTCGACTTGCTGTGAGGGACACACATGTACATAGGACATGGAGCGGCTTTCCTCAAACAAAGATAAATGTCCTGAGATTCTTGTTCGTTTGCTTTATAAAGTAGCCCCTTACGCCTGGAATTTCCTTCATTTCCTAGTTTCCTAGCAGACAGACAGTCTCTCATCCTCTTACCCGCACTAGACATCTTGCTTTTTCACAAGCTTTTCCATTTGAATTAAGAAAAGTCAACATTCCCCTCCCCCAATAACCACCACCCAGAATTCTGTACACACTCTTGCCTTTTCCCTTAAAACATACACTCATAACCAGTATTTTACAAAAATGTCTAAGCTTTTACTCTTATTTGACTGAGTGTTTCTTTATCATTGATCCTCCATATGTGACTCTCCGTTATTGTTGTATACGTAGTCGTAAATTCCCAGAGAAGAAGGATTGCTTGTGACTTTTGGAGCCCTCCGCACAATTAAACACTAATGTCCTCTGTGATTATGATGATTATCAACCCGCAATTACAGATGCTCCTTCACTCACTGCCGGAAAATTTTCTGGGTAGAATTACACATCAAAAGGCTATACATATATATATCAAGTACAGTGACCAAATGCAAGAAGGCGAGCATTCGGGTGACAATTCTGGCTCTCAGAAAACTCTCCTGTTTTAAATTAATAGGAATTTATAGCATTTAAAATACAAATCACACACTGAAGCTTTCTGGTTTTAACTGTTCACTCTCTGACTTCAGAACACCGGGCTGCTTATCTCATGTTTTGTTTCGTCTTGGTCTCTCTCTCTCTCTCTCTTTTTCTCTCGGTCCCAGGGGTGCGTTGGCTCAATAAAGGCTTCTCCCCAGCACGGGGCAGCAAGTCGCGAAGTCTTGTCGATCACCCTTCCCAGCCACCCGTCCAGAGCTGACATGTTTCAAATGACCGTAAGTGTCTACATCTGTTCAGTCAAGTCGTTACAAGCAGCTTCAAGAGGGAGACCCACACCCAGCAAAACCACCACACCCCAGCCTCCTTCTGCTCCCCAAGAGGCAGCCTCCTGCTATTGGCACTTTCAGATCCCTCTTTCTCCATCACGAGATAATTTCCCCTCCATTGTTAAACGCTCTTGGCAGCCTCGGGCTTTTGGTTACTTTTTTATGATGAGCAAATTTGGCTTAGGGGAAACATTATCTTCAGACTGAGAATGAAAAGCATTCTGTGTCCTAAAAATGTGGAAATCTTGAACCTGTATATTTTAAATATGTATTTAAATATATAAAATATATACATAAATAATATATGCAAAATACGTATTTAAATATGTATTTTTCCCCACTGTTCTGCAAGTTTTTTTATCTTGCAGTTTAGTGTTGGGCTCACCAGCGTTTAATAAGCTTATATGAACCTGTAAGCACTTTGAAGTTACATATTTTCTGACCCTGTGACAGACAAATCTATAGATTAAAAAAATACAAGGACTCAGATTTAGAATTCATTGGTTGCTGCTAACCATCATCAATTTCGCCCTAGAGGCTGAATAGTCTTATTGCCCAGATTTGTATGACTCGGATGAACCAGACTTTCAGGCTGGGGCACGAACAGAAACAATAAGCGGCTACTGCTCCCACTGGTGACAGGTGTGGCGGCTCCATGCGAAGTACACGCTCTCTGCCCTTCATGCCACAGATCAAGATGATCTCCACCCCTCCACATCCACTAAGCATAACCTTCTTTTAAACAAACGTCACATCTAGGTACACACGCGTCACAACAGCTGCTCCGTATGTTAAAATATGGGCTGTTTTTTAATAGTCTTCAAGCTACCTAAGAAGAGACTGGAGGTGTGGGTAGGCTTCTGACATTTCTGCAGTTACTCTCCTCTTAAAAGGAAGTCTTTCCCTATGCACACATCAGAAGGGCTAAAATAAAAAAGAGTGACAACACAAAATGCTGGCCAGGATGTGGAGAACCTGGGTCACTCATACACTACTGGTGGGAATGTAAAATTGTACAGCCACTCTGGAAAACAGCTTGGCAGTGTCTTATAAAACTAAACATGCACTTAACGTACAAGCCAGCAACTGCACTCTTGGACACTATCCCAGAGAAATGAAAACTCATGTTCACACAAAAACCTGCACACAGTTGTTCATAGCAACCTTCTTCATAATAGGCCCAAACTGGAAACAGCCCAGATGTCCCTCAGTGGGTACATACATACCATGGACTATCATTCAGCAATAGAAAGGAACTGCTGACAGGCACAACAGCTTGGATGAATCTCAAGAGAATTATGCTGAGTGCCAAAGTCAATCCCCAAATGTTATACACTGTATAATTATATTTATATGCCATTCTTGAAATAAAATTATAAAGGTGGAGAGAAGACTAGTGGTTGCCTGGGATTAGGGATGAGAGGTGTGTGGCTTTAAAGTGGTAGCACAAGGGAGCCATGTGGTTATGGAAAGTCCTGGATCTTGATCTGGGGGTTACACAAATATACACATGATAAAATTACATAGAATACACTCGAGCACATGTATAACTGTTAAAATCTTAATACCCTCTGGATTGCACCAATGTCCATGTCTTGGTTTTGATACTGCATTACAGTTATGCAAGTTGTTAACTTTGAGGGAAACTGGGCTAAGGACACACAGCACCTCCCTGTACATTTTTTGCAATTTCCTGTGAATCCATAATTTGAAAATAAAAAGTCAAAAGAAGAAAGAGAAATCTTCTCGTGGGTCCCCCTACTCCTCTATCTACTGCTCTCCCTTCTGCTCCCTTTATAGCAAGCTTCTCAAAAGTTGTCTACATTTGCTGTCTCTAATACCTCTCTTACACAGCTATTTTAAATCTGCTCCAATCACAGCTCTGACCCCTCCACCAGCTCCATTTAATGTCCACTGAACGTCACCAATGACATCCACGTTTCTCATCTTCATCATATATCTATCACTTTGACTCAATGACCACATCTGACAAAAGCAATCACACACTTGTCCTTAGTATTCTTTCTTTCCTTCAAGGACCCTCCATGTTTTCCTTTTCTCTCATGAGTGGCACCTTCTCAGTCTCACTTGGAGGTTCCTCTTTAATTCCCAGAGACTTCTCTTCTCCGCCCATCCATTCCTTTGGTAAACTCATCCAGTCTCCTAGGGTTAATTATTATCTACCCACTGACAACTCCTAAATTTATATCTCTAGCCCAGTCCTCTTCTCTGAATTTCAGGTTTGTATCCAACAGCCATGGCAAATTTCTATGTAGATAACTAATAGGCATCTTAAACTATATGCCCTAAACCAAACACATGGTAGGCCACAAAATCTGCCCATTCCAGTTTTATCCTATGTCAAAAATTGATAACTCTAGAGCCAGCCCTGATGGCCTAGTGGTTCAAGTTCAGCATTTTCAGCACGTTGGCAGCCTGGGTTCGCTTCCCGGAACCACATCACCTGTCTGTTAGTTGCCATGCTGTGGGGGAAGCTCACACAGAAGAAGTAGAAGGACTTACAACTAGGATATACAACCATGCACCGGGGCTTTGGGGAGAAAAAAAAGAACTGATAACTCCATATTTGTTGCAACACAAGACAAAAATATTGATGTCATTATTTTCTCCTTTCATTCTCTCATGCATCACATCCAACCTATCAGAAAATACTGTTGGCTCTACTTTCAAAATACATCCTGAATCTAAGCACTTCCCACAACCTTCGCGGTTGTTTTCCTATTCTAGTCCACTATCATCTTTAGCATGTATTCTTGAAATCTTTTTCTAACTCTCTACTCTGGCCTTGCTCCCTACAGAATATGCTCAGTGCAGCAACTCAAGGGATCTTTTAAATCCCTTAGGTTAGATCATGACAATTCTCTGCCCCAAAAGATCCCTCTTTCTAGACCTCATACCTCACTATTATACCCTTTGTTTACTCTGCTCTAGTCAACTGGCCTCCTGGTTCTTTCTAGAACATACCAAGTACATGCCGCAAAAGCTGTTGCCTTTGTTGTTCCCACAGCATGGGTAGCCCACAGGATAACTTTCCCCCTTCCCAAATTCAGGTACTCAAATGTCACCTTTTAAGACGGATTCTTATCATTTTATGCCTTCCTAGGACCCACCAGCTCATCATATATATATATATATATATATATATATATATATGATATACCATTTATTTTTTGATCTGTGGATTCCCATTAGAAAACAAAATTCATAGTCTATGAGCTTTTGTCTGTTTTTTCACTTTTGAACTGTTAGTGTCTAAATCATGTCTGGAACATATAAAGCTCTCAATATGTACTTGTGGTACAAATGAATTATTTATTTGAGCAATTATGCAAGTAATTCTCTACTTCCAAGTAGGATGAGAGAATAGTTGGAGCAGCATACACTCTAGGAATTCTGTAAGATCTGCAAAACTACAGAGAACCCCATCTACTCTATAACTGATACCTCCAGTGGGAGCAGCAAACATCACCTCACTCCTGCAAGATCTGCCAGGCAGAGGCCAAGTCCCTCACAGTCACAGCACCTCTGCACTGCACAAAAAGCAGAGCTCCCCCAGAAGGGCAGGGCCTATCTATTTCCTTATTCCCAGGGATTCCACAGTCCTAGGGCAGCAAGGAATGTGGCTGGTGGGAGGCATTTACCTATGCTTCTAGCTTGCTCTCATCCTAGATCAACTCCAGTGTAGCCAATACTTTGAGAGTTGGTAGATTATAAATATCTACATATGTGCTTGCTCAGGACTGGAGCTCTTAATTAAAGGTTTGTCTGTTGTAAGTATCAGATAGAGTAACAGAAAGTATAATCTGTTCATTCATTCGGCAAGTCTTTACAAAGGGCCTACTAGAATCAGGCACTGTTCTAGACACTCAGGATAAGGCAGGGAACAAAAATAAGCAATATTCCTACTCCACAAAGGTGATATTCTAGAGTTGGAGGGAAACAAACACTATACAGGCAAATAAATGAACGAACAGTATAATTTCAGATAATGATTGGTTCTATGAAGATGATAAAATAGGATGATAAATGACTAAAGATTTCCTTTAAATTGGGTGATCATGTTATTACTCTGACGTGACATTTGAGCACAAACGTGAATAATTAAAAAGAATTAGTTGTGTAAGACCTGGGGGCAGAATGGTTCTAAAAGAAGGAAAAGAAAGTTAACAAGCCTGCAGGGACTGCAGTGGCATGTTTGAGAAACAAATAAGGAAAGCCAGGATGTTGCAGGGTAGGGAGTGGGAGGGAGAGTTACAGAAGATGAAGGTGGAGGAGTAGGCACTTGCTCAATCCTAGGGATCTCAAGTAAGGAGTTGTTTTGTTCTCTCCTCCTCCCCTGCCCCCCACCCAGCTTGATTAAGGTATAATTGACAAATAAAAATTCTATGTCTTTAAAGTGTACAATGTGGTGATTTGACTCACAAATATATTGTAAAAGGATCACCACAATCAAGCTAATTAACATATCGATCACCTCACATAGCTACCATTTGTGTGTGTGTGTGTGTGTGTGTGGTGAGAACACAAGATCTACTCTCTTAGTAACTTTCAAGTATATAATACAGTATTATGAACTGTAGTCATGATGCTGTACATTACATCCCCAGAACTTATCATCTTATAAATGCAAGTTTGTGCCCTTTGACCAGCATCTCCCAATTTCCCCCACTCCCCAGGCCCTGGTAACCACCACTCTACTCTCTGCTTTTGTGAGTTTGACTTTTTCAGCTTTCACACATAAGTGATATCATACACTATTTGTCTTTCCGTGTCTGGCTTCTTTCACTTAGCATAATGTCTCAGATGTTCATCCATGTTGTCACAAGAGACAGGATTCCCTTATTTTTTAAGGCAGAATAATATTCATTGTATGTATATTATATATCACTGACAGGCACATATATAGATTTGTGTAACCAATAGAACAGTCAAGAGCCAGAACTTTCCATAACCACATGGCTCCTTTATGCTGCCTCTTTAAAGGCACATATCCCTCATCACTAACCCCAGGCAACCATTAATCTGTTCTCCACTTCCATAATTTGTTATTTCAAGAACGTTATATAAACGGAATCATACAGTATATAATCCTTGGGGATTAACTCTTTGCACTCAGCATAATTCTCTTGAGATTCATCTAAGCTCTTGTGCCTATTAGCATCTAGTTCCTTTTTATTGTAGCTCTACTGCAACAAAATTTCTAAATTCTCCTGAAATTAAATTAATGTTAACCTGAAGTAGACTATGGTAAATCAAGATGCATATTGTAATTCCTAGAGCAACCACTGAGAAAAATAACCCAAAAATGTAGTCAAGAGACCATCAAAGGAATTAATATGGACAAGATTCAACTATACGCATCTAGTAGAGACAGACTTTAGACTCAAAGCACAAACAGGTTGAAAGTAAAAGGATGGCAATAGATAGAGCATGCACATAGGAACCACAAAAGAGTGGGAGTGGCTACACTAATATCAGACCAAATAGATTTTAAGACAGAAAGTTTTACTAGAGACAAAGAGGGAACTTTCATAAAGATAAAAGAGTCAATTCAAAGTATTATATAATAATTATAAATGGAAACACATCTAATGACAGAGCTTCAAAGTACACAAACAAAAAACTGGCAAAAATCAAAATGAGAAACAGACAATTTGACAATAGTTGGAAACCTCAATACTACACTTCAAATAATTGACAGAACAACTAGACAGAAAACCAAGCTTTAGAAGACTTGAACAACACTATGAACTAAGCTGAAGTTAACTGGCATTGATAGAATAGTTCCCCTAACAACAGCAACACACACAAAATTCTCAAGTTCATACGGAACATATTCTAAAACAGACTATATGCTAGACCATAAAATAATCTTGATAAATTTAAAAGGATAGCAATTGTATGGTGTGTTCTACGATCATAACAGAAAGAAATCAGCAACAGAAAGAAATTTGAGAAATCCACAAATATTTGGAAGTCAAACAAAACACTTCTAAATAACCCATGGGTCAAAGAAGAAATAACAAGGAAAATAGAATATATTTTGAACTGAACGAAAATTTACTCATAACGTATCAAAATTTCTGGGATGCAGGTAAACCAGGGCTAAGAAGGAAAGTTATACCTTCACTCACCAATATTAGAAAAGAAAGATCTCAAATAAATACGCTAAGCTTCCACCCTAAAAAACTAGAAACAGAATAGCAAACTAAATCCAAAGAAAGCAGATTCTGTCATTACGAAAAGTTCAGAAAAGGCAAATCTATAGAGACAGAAAGCAGATTAATGGCTGCCTGGGGCCTGGAGGTGGGAATGAGAATTGACTGCAAACAGACTAAAGAGGTCTTTGAGGTGATGGAAAATATCCTAAAACTGGATTGGAATGATGATTGTGTAACTCTACAAATGTACTTTAAATCTTTGAATTATACAACTAAAATGAATGAATTTAATCGTACATAATTTATACCTGAGTAAAGTTATTAAAATACATGTGACCTGACTGGCAGTGGAAAAATATGCATATGTATATGGGTATATACCACAAATAAATGAAATTCCATATTACTAAACTGAGCTAGCCAGCATAGGAGGAGATATAAAAATAAAAAAGAAATTGATTTGATCCTGCTCTTTATAATTTTATAGTCAATAAAATATCCTCTTCTAGTTTTATCCACTAAAAATGAAATATTTAAATAAACTATTTGGCTGTTGTCTTGCTTCTTGAAATTAAAATTTATATTTAATATTAAGTAAAAAGCTACATCTCCTTTTCAACAATAACGTAGATAGCTTGGCAATTAGTCATAGATTTTTTTTTACATCAGTATATCAGTATATCTTGATCAGTATAATATGATCAGTAGGTCAGTATAAATATATCTTCTCTCTCCTCTTTAGCAAGATACTTTGATTTTTCAAGTGGAATTACATTAAGATTACAACAAATCATGACAATTTTGGCCAAAGATCTATAAAGATATATAGATATTGTCAAAATGATTCAGATATACATTCATCTGATATAGTCAGGAGCAACATTTGGCAATAAAACTCTAAGATCGGGATTCCATTGATCAAAATTCCAATATAAAATGAATTTATATCATCCTGAAATTTTGAAAACAGTCTATCTGGGTCCTAAATACTCAATAATCTTTTAAGATGATTTTAGTTGTAAATAAATCTAAGTTAAATCAAACTATTAAAAATGGAAAAATTTGAACCATTTTAAGGGAGTTTGGGGAATTGAATTTTTCTTGGAGAATTAGGGTTCTGAGAAAAAACAATCTGAATCCATTTAATGTAAAAGTCTATTCATTTCTAAATCTGATGGAGAAGAGCAAAAAAAGGAAGTCACACTTTCTCAACACGAGGATCCTTTTCTGCAAGAAGTGAAAAATCTTAGATACTACCATGGTTTGTATTCCAAGGGCCAGAGTAAATAAGTAGAGTACAGTATATCCACAATATTAAAGTTTCATGGGGGAGCGATTAGAAAAACAATGTCTCTGTAGGATCCTTAGTGGGGCAACAATGAAAAGAAGCTGAGAAACACTGGTATAGATGATACTTGTCCAGATAATTTCAAAATAATTTATTTGGCTCTCCCCTCCACTTCTCATTTTTAAAAATTCTCACTATAGGTAAGAACCTGTCAGTTATGCCTACAAGAGTGAACTCTTTCTATCTCACAATGTGAGATAACATTAAGAATATCAAAACATTTTCCATGCATATTTCTAGGGGCCATATCCGAAAAGTCAATAAGTAATGTTTCTGATCTCTCATGCCATAAATCAAACACAATCGAGACAGACAGCAAAGCAATCTCATGGAAAAATTGAGTGTTCGCTCTTGGTTTTCATAATATGCAAATTCTATGTAATAATTTCGTATACTGCTCTGTCCGTGGCGGAGGGGGAAAATCGGTACTCAGTTTTCTTACCCTGCAGCTGCTGAGCAAAAATAGCGAGAACTGTGCTAATCTAGTACATTGCATCTTCTTTGCTGACCTAAATTACAAAGGATTTGCTTCAAGACCATCAAGCAAACTAATTTTAAACACCAATTACATCTAACACTTAATATAGTTAGTTGTTCTGAAGCAGCAATGTAGACACATTAGAGGAACCGGCAGAGTACAGTTTCAGAAATATTAGTTGGCATATGGCTTCCAGAACTATTTGAAAAATAAACTGGTCAGTGGTTTGATTCAACATTTTTAGATTAAAAAATATATCATTATTTCTATTATGTGATCACTATTATGATCACTTTCCTAATATTATCTTCTTTAAAAGTTGATTTCACTTCATCTTACCAAGTAAGCTTGGTTTTACAATAAAAAATTACAAGCTTCCTAATTAAATTAAATGTATCTATCACTTTCAGAAGTACTAAGAAGTCAAATTATTCTTAAAAAATTTAGCAATTCTACCAAATGTTATATCAAAAAATGATTTATAAGGACAGAGGGATCAGTCAGAAATAGTAAATTTTCTTTTTTAGGAAACTTAAGTGGTTTTTAAAAAAGGTATTACCTTAGTATTCAGTATTTAGTTGGTCATATATTTTACTAAAAATGATTTTAAAAATTAACGAATCTTACTTTATCAACACATATTTGTATAAGGGACATAAGCAATGTACTCATTTTAGTGACCTTTAAAACACAGAGCAATATACATACAGTATGACTATACTGGGGTAAATTCATGATTCCCAGGAAAAATAACAACTTAAATACAACACCCAAGACATAGTTTTAATGATGGTAAGCCAGAAACAGCATCTTGGTTAAATTTTTGTTCTGAAATTTTAAGAATTTTCTAACAAATCTTTCCTGCCCACCCATCACAATAGGATTCTCTTCCAATTTGGCCGTGGTATTTAATTTTTATGGTTTAGATTTTGTGAGGGTTCACCTTACGTGTCAACTTGGCGAGGCCACAGTACCCAGATATTCAGTCAAACACATCTTGGATGTTGCTGTGAAGGTACTTTTAATGAGGTTAACATATAAAGCAGATTCTCCTCCAAAATGTAGATGGGCCTCAGACAATCAGTTGAAGGCCTTAAGAAAAAGACTGACTTCCCCCAAAGGGAGAGGTAATCGTGCCAGCAGACTGCCTTTAAATTCAAACTGCACCATTAGCTCTCCCTTGGGTCTCCAGACTGCCAGCCTGCCCTGCAGATTTTGGACTTCCCTGCCCCACAATCGCGAGCCAAATCCTTAAAATAAATCTCTCTCTAGATAGATAGGATGAGTTATACCTGTATCTATCTCTATATGTTCATTCTATATCCTATTGGATCTGTTTCTCTGGAGAACCTTGACTACTAGAGATTTATAATGCTTTCTTAATTTTAAAGGTGGTATTAAATTACTGAAAGGTTTTTAATAGAGAAATTATTAATAACTCCCCTACGTGATTCTATTTGAAGTAAAACTGTTATTAAAATTCATACGTCTCTCTCTGTAGATAGGACAGAAAGAGAGAGAGAGAAGGGAGGAACAAGTGATACTTCCCCCATGCCCTCTATTTCTCTACTGCAAACACTGATGAAGCAGTAACTGTGGAATAAAGTAGGTTACAGACTACCCCAAAGTTTTAAGCAGTACCGCTGACCAGCATCCTACGTTGCGTTAGAGATAGGTAGCTGTTTTTCCAAGGGAAGGAAACAGCTTCAGATAAGCAAAGACAGATCTCTAAGGTCACAAAATCATCTGATGGGAGAGACAGAAATAGAACTGCCTCTCCCTATATGACAGATGTACTCTTCAGTTGGAATAACTCTTCCTAATTTATATATATATTTTTTCATATATAAATATATATATTTGTGTGTTCACACATGTATGTATGCATGTGTGTGTGTGTATTTCACTGAGAAGTCAAATATGTTTGTACTCCTACCTTGTCTCTCTCTAAAGAACTCCCCAGTCTTCTGATTATAATTATCATCAAGAATTAGAATCATTATCCAATTCCTTAGTTACCCACAACCTTTATTTCTTTCTTGCTAATCGAAATGATTTAATATTGTCTATTTGCCCTAGAATTATGATATCCATCTAAGGACCCTGTCTTATTCTTTCTGTAGTCAAATTAAAACACCTACTGAACAGCCAAGTGCAATGGTGAGGAATGGAAACAAATGCCCACCTTCAGTGCCATAGTGAGTGTCTGACAGAGAGATGGGTCCAGGCTCTTGGGGAATAAAGAGGATAGGAGTTTTGCCCAGAATGAAAGGGAATAAGAGTGTGTGGATGGTGTTGAGGAGTGGCAAATAAGATCAAGGAAGAATTTTTAGAGGAAATAAAACCTGGTACAACTCTTGCCTTAGTGAAAAAAGGGAGAATGGTGCTTCAGGTGATGGAAGTAAAGCAACCCAATGATTTGGATACACAAGCGACCAGGCAGGTGATTGAGCTGGAGCAGCCTTGAGTAGGGGAGGGATACAGTTACGAACGCATTGTTGTACCAAGTAATGTTACAAGAGTGGATGCAGGGAATGCCTGGAGGCCAGAAAACTAATTAGGAGGCTGGCACTATAGTCCAGGTGGGAAACACAAGGACTTAAGCCTTAGAACAAAGGCAGTAGACTAGAAGGGAGGGGAAGGATTTGAAAAACTATTCAGGAGGCACAAATCAGCAGGACCTACTGAATGTTTAGAGTGTGGAGGAGAAAGAAGGAGAGACAAGAATGATCTGAAGATTTTAGCTGAGCTAGAGAAGGCAGACAGAAAAACAGATCTGGGGGAGAGGGAACGTAGGAGGGAGGTAACACTGCAGAATATTCCCATGGAGATGTTCACTCGTCTATTGAACATGGAGGCTCATGAAAGAAGTCAGCATAGAAACAGAGATTGGAAAATCAACAGGGCACAAGGAGTTAAAACTATAGTAATTAATGACATGGCTTAGACAAAACTATTTTTCAAGTGGAATTACTTCTCATTGAGTTCTCCTCTTGTCCTCAGGATTTTTTATCAACATATCTACCTAATTTTGCTTTAGGATTTAATGGCACCAACAACTAATTCCAGTCTTGTGTCTCCAGAGAGAAAAATGAAGCAAAGCTTGGATTCTTATCCCCTGTCGAGGAACACGAGTGGTAGAGCTGCTAGTGAACTTAACAAAGAAAGATGAAAAAGTGGCTCTAAGTATGAGCTTTTTATTTCTTCTGTTCATTCTGTTTTTCTATTCCCTAATTCTGTTGTGTGTGTATATGCATGTGTATGGTTTTTTAAAAGACATGCTTGTGATGTTCATTAAAACAATACAAAAAATTTAAAAAATTAAGGAAACGCTAACCATCTCCCCCTCCATCTTCCACCTGAGCTAATCAATTAAGTCTATTTAACAACATACTATTCCCCAATAGTCAGCCTAGCGTACTTTTGTAGCCCAAAACAACATAACAACAATACAGCACACACGCAAGCACACTCAACAAAAATGAAACAGAAAGATTCAGAAAACTTCAGGGGTGGCATGAGCAGTAGAGAAGAGCAGTTGTCTGACTAATTCATTCAAAAATAAATTGTTGTATTAGGTACACTGCCAGGTAGCAGAAACATAAGACTGTCAATATCCTCAGAGTTTGCAGTCTGGCAAGGGAAACACACAAATAAATAGGCGATTACAATACACCTTGTTAAGTACAACGTACAGAGCTAAGTGCAGGGCTGGGGAAGGGAAGCAGCTGAAGACAGAGAAGTGTAAGAAAGCTCCATAATCTCTAGTGTGCAAAAGTATGGCACTGAGAAATCCTGCGTTTAAGCCTCTCGGCTTTAGAATTTGCATCTTGTTCACTTATCCATGTAATATTTATCAGGGCACATTGCATCGCATGCATTTGTGATTTAAACAGACAACCCTCTTAAACCACAAAGCTCAGATGACTCAAATCCTTCCTCACTTCAACTGTTATTATGCTCTCCTGCTCTATTTCATCAGTGCTCTAAGCTTTTTTAATCACGCTTATAACTTTCAGTTTTAATTATTGAGTCTTTAATCATTGTCTATTAAAATTGAGATTTATCTTCTATTTCAGTTAGGAGTAGAAAATGCAGGAAGATAACAAATGTGTGAGGCTTTCACACGGAGAGTAAATGTTTTGGTATTTGGGATTAGCCTGAGGCAATGTGGCAAAGTAGACAGTCTGGTTTCTGAATACATCACCCCCCTTTCCTGTCCTTCTTTCAGCAACTGTACTGAACACTGCCCCAAGACCTTGTTGGTCCAATTCTGATCAAGACGCTGCTGTTTTAATTTCCTACCATGAAGGAGGACACAGGAATTCTTAACCTGAAATAACGCATATCTCTAAAGATGGAATATTAAGACCAGGCTGCTGTTCTCAGGTACAAAAAATATTCTCATGCTTTAAATCACACTACAGCACATGTTCCTACCAGCAGTCCAAGTTGTATATCAAGAATATACTCAAAAGCCATGTAATTTCAATATACTTATTTAATAAACAGAAAATGTTATGAGATGGGTGTGGTCACAGTTTGAGAGAAATACAATATATGGTTTATTTCTTGAGGAGTTTAGGCTTGCTAGGCCACAAGGCATACACAATCAGACATGAAGTGGCTAATACTAAATATTAACATTATACACATACCATGTAAATAAAGACAAATACATATTAATCACTACTTTATTCATTCAACAAGCATTTACCAGGTGTCTCCCATGTACTAGGCATTACAGAAGGTACTGGCAATGGAGAGCCAAGACAGCCTTGTAAGGGGTTCAGTTGAGTGCTTGCATGGTATTGATGCTCAATAAATATTTGCTGAAGGAATGAGTTCAAAATAGTATGTGCTGGAGATTCACATAGAGCATAAAGAGGACTAGAGGAGCATCATCTATCCAAGACTGGATGTACTTGATCGGGGAGAAGGGTGCTGGATGTGTGTGCCAATGTGAAGGAAAGCTTCCCAGTGCTGCTAAAACTGAGTCTTGAAGTAACAGGAACTGAGGCCAGCATGAGGGGGAGACAGAGGGAAACATCATTCGAAAAGGTACAGATCAAAGAAAGAACAAACACAAAACGCAAAAATAATGCATCTGGTTATGTATAGCTGGAGCATAGGGAGTGTGGGGGAGATGGTCAAAAAAAAATCCAGAATCTAGTCACATGCCATGCTAAAGAGTTTGGCTTTATCCTGCTTAGTATAGACAGTACGGAGTCAATGAGTAAACTTAATCAGGAGAAAGAGGCATTTGAATTTCGGCAAGATCACTCTAATAATAGGGTTAAAAACTGATCCTAAGGGAAGAGCAAAAATCTATGGGGAAATGAAGAGGGCCTGACTAAGGCAGGAACTGAAGACATGCAGTGGTAATGAACAAGAAAGGCCAGATCAGGAACTAAATCAACAGAAAATGGAGGCTAATATTCACGGGGCAATGGAGGTGGCAAAATAAGAAAATGAGGAAATGGGAGGAATCCAAGGAGATTCCCAGGGTTCCAACTTGGGTGAGAATGGGAATCCAAGTATGAGCGAAACGTAACTAGGCCATCTCAGGCCCCCACTGCTCACGCAGTGCCCACCTCTAGGCCAGCCTTGCCCATCACTGCATCAACATGTGCACACACATACCCACTTCACACGTGTACAAACACACGCATGTGCACACACAGAGCGAGTCAGTCACTCTCTCTTCCTCTCAGGAGTATCTTCTCTTTTTTTTCCTTTCAACTGTCCAACAGACACACTCTGGAATTTTCTATTTACCCTTCTCTATGTAGAATGATTTATTAGCCTTTTTCTCTTTTCTTCAATTTGTCTCCCGTCACCCTTCCCATCCAAAGAACAGATCTTCCCTAGATCTGCATTTCTTACACGTCTGGTGAGTGTAGAAGTCAATGTAAACACTTGATTTAACATATTTATCTTGTTAACTATGTGTAGATTGAGAGGAGTAAGTTTGTAAGCAAACATGTATTTCTGTTTGGGATATATTGTTCCAAGTAGGCAATAATTGGAGTCTCTAAAAAATCAGAATAAAAATAATCAGAAAATATTTAACAATGTAATTCAAGGGAAATTTAAAGAAAATAAAAATAATATTTTATAGTAAAAGTTCAAAGGGCGCACTATTTTCCAAGAAAACAACTTAAGAAAATGGTCAACTCTGAGACATAACCTAATAAAGCTAATTGACAGTAAAAACAGAGAAAAGGGTATTTGGGAAGCCAGGCCAAAAGACTTATTTACAAGGTAAAACATGATGAAGCTACTTCAGATCACTGTCTAGAAGACGGCAGAACAATGGCTGCAAAACTCAGTAAAGACACAAGAAAGGAAGGGAGGGAGGGAGGGAGGGAGAGAGAGAGAGAGAGAAAGAAAATGCAAATTTGGAATTTTATACTCAGCCGAGATGGCATGTGGGTAAAAAGCAACATATATCTATATATCTATATATATTTGTGTGTGTGTGTGAGGAAGACAGACCCTGAGCTAACATCTGTGTCAATCTTCCTCCATTTTGTATGTGGGATGCTGTCACAGCAGGGCTTGATGAGTAGTGTGTAGGTTTGCACCTGGGATCCAAAACCACAAAACCTAGGCTACCAAAGTGGAGTACGCAAACTTAACCACTTACGCCACCAGGCCCCACATCAATACATTTTATATGTAAAAATCTGTAGTAACATTTTTCCCACGAGCACTTCTTCTTGAGCTACTAGAGCCATCCAAGAGATGAATGGGAAAAGCATGACAGTGCGCATTGAATCTGTTCAACAGTAGAACTGAGGCTAGAACAAATGCAGGATTATGGTGATGCAAATACTATCACAAAAGCTGAAAGAGGAGTTAAAAAAAATGGGATGTTCTCTAAAGATTCTCATTTCCTTTTCTTTACAGCTTGGAAATACAATATATAATTCAAATCTGATAAATCAAACAATGGTGGCTTTGAGTGTATTTCCCAGTAAAAAGCAGGTGGTGGAGAAAAGGGTTAAGAAGTGGGAAATAGAAAATATACTGATTTTAACATTGATCATATTAGAGAGTTAAAAATACTGTCTAATGAGATATGATTATGGGTAATATGTAAATCTGTATTTTAAACATAACTATTAGATTGAAAAAAAAAGGAAATGGATGACCTGTATTATTAATGGAGAAACTGGTCAGAATTTAATGCTTTTCAAACAAACAATTTATATAATTCACAAAAGAGAAATTTGATCCACACAATTTTTGGAGAAAATTCAGGAATTAAATTGTGTTTGGGTACTCTATGACTAGGAGCTCTTCTTTCCTCTAACTTTAATCAGTTTGCCATAATACTTCCCACTGATTCAAGAGTTCAAAAGACCCTTTTAAAGAAATATTAATAAATGGATTCTGATAAGGAACAAAATGAAGTGAGAGAATGGCATTCTAAGATCAAACAGCAGCATTTGGATAAAGTGGAATAAATTAGTCCAAAAATTTAAATCTTGTTACTCCTCACTCAATTTGAGCTTCAACAGGAATAGAAGTTTTATTGCTAGCATTCAGTAAGATGTTAACCAGCCAAACATATTATATATTCTTTATTTGCTCAGCACCCTTCCACAATAATATGCAGTTCCACAAGCCAGTTGTCTTCTTTGTGATGTAGGTATTCAAAACAGAGACCACCCAACCTGAGATCAAAGCTGCACTCTTCTTTCTAAAGCAAATGGTTTTCTAAGCATTGTTTTATCTATAAGAGCCCTCAAGATCAATTTGACTCAAAATTACAATAAAAAAGGCAGTGGGACAATGTTATTCTACTCTTTACTCTAAACCTCAGGCATCATAATAGTCTGCACATGCCATGAGGACAGGACTGTGACTCTCCGGGCTCATGCCAGGACCAAGCACAGCACCTGGTAAATGATGGCATCTCAATATGTATCTGTGCAAAGGCCTAGGATGAATAAGGAGCAATGGAATAAAATTCTTTAGATTAAATTATGATTTGAGAGTTGAATTTATCATACTAATTGTGTTCTTCAAACAGAGCAAATACTTATTTCCAGTTAATATTTAAGATTAGCCATATGTGAGGCCTATTGCTTATACCATACAAAACGTTTTTTCTCTTCATCAGTTTAAACTCACAATTTATAAATGTTGATATATAGAAATTTGGCAAACGAGTGGTTTTAATTTATAATATACTTATATTTGATATCTCAATACAAAAAGGAAAATCTGTAGATTCTAAACTAAGAAAAACCTTTCAGAAGAGTATGAAAACAAACTGAAAACACTGAATCATATTTGATCACAGAAAATATCAAATAGCTACCTAAAATCATCACAAGCATAAATAATGTTTGGCATATATAATGGCATTATTTCAAATACTGAATGTGGGCCAAGGCAATAACCAGCTGTTAATGTCATTGTGCTCTCCTACGTAACTTACTAAAATTATTTTTCAGTATATCCAGTAATTACTTTTGGCACATATTCCAGTTCCATAACTTGTTCCCTTCTATCTCGAGAGTTTTCAATCTGATTACATTTTCCATGATATAAAACCACAACTCTCTTATTGGAATCCACATAGAAACAGCTGAATTCTGTGTCCTTCCTCCCTCTGCTTTATCTCATACCATCTTACACTGTTATAAATGGTTACTTGAATTTCATTGAAAACCAAAGTGATATATCTTTGCTACAATCTCAGTTGATAGGAACTCTACTGTTCCTATTTGAGTGCTGTGATCTTTGTCATTTCTTATGAAGGGACACCCATCAACTTAGGAAATACTCGTTTTAGTCAAGATATAACTAGTGTCAACAGGAAACTTTCTAAGTCAGAAGAGTCAGTGGTCTTTCGTCTTGAAAGCACAGTTATAAACAAGTCAGGGCTTATTTGAAGAAGAATTCTGAGCACTTGGTCGGAGAATCTTAATTGGCTACATTTCTCTCCTTTAGTATTAGGTGAAGGTGAGACAAATTTTATTTAACAGATTTATTAAGTGCTTACTGGACACAAAGCAGCACCCTGAGATTTTAGGTGTTTGGAACTTGTCATTCTGCAGCAGGGCACTACAAGATTAACCTACAACATCCAGAGCACACTTAAAATACAGTTTCCTTGACAATGGTTACTTAGATTCCTTACAGGTTAGGTTCTTTGGAGTGAGTATGACGTTGTCAGAGCCTTCGGATTCCATAAACTCCATCTGGTGAATCAATGAGAGGGACTGCTCCATTCCCAACATTATTACCTTCAAAAGCCTGAACTCTGCATGGAATGGATGTGTTTTCAGGATTTCAGAGGGCTACTCCTGGTACTTGATATTCATTCCCCATTCACACAAACACAAACACACACACATACACACGTGCATGCACGTGTACAGAGTTCAGGCATGATGACTTCATTTGTGGATGATGCTCCCTCCAGATCTGAATAAAGAAGAGGATAAGGAACTGTGAATGATGAGATCTGCCTTTTGCAATTGGAGAGAGCATTTACTACCATTCTAATCGTCTCAAGAAGAGAACCAAGTGCAGAATGGAAAAGCACTGGCACATTCCTTTAAGTTCATTATGCCTAGACTCCAAACTAATTTTCTCTTGCAAATACATTGCTTGAAAAATCTCAAGTATTTATAAAAGCTGTAAAACCTTTAGTCATTGGCCATGTTTTTCCTGTTGAAGGAAACATGGAGCATATTTTGATCTCAATAAGTTGGGCATAATAAACATTTCCTTTTAACGGATAAAGAAGTTCTATTGAAAAAATTACATTTCTTAGGATTTTAAAATTAACTTCATCGTTAATCACTCAAAAATTCTTACACATATTGTCCTTATATTGTGACATGTACATTATTAGTTTCTTATAAAATACATAACCCACACCACATAGGTGATATAAACACAATTATGATTCACTTTGAAAGGACACCAAGAAAACATTCTTTACAGAACTGGTGAGGGAGTAAAAACAGTTAATCTCATACACTGTTGGCGGAAGTGTAAATTAGTACTGCCTCTTTGGAAGGTAACTTGGCTGTATCAAAATTCAAAGAGCATATATCCTTTGAGCCTAAAATTATACAATTTGGAAACCATCACATATAAGTGTAATTGCATACACACAAAAAAATATATAAGAAAGTTTACTACTGCATTAATACTAAATAATATAATTCTTTAACTTTCATTGAGTATGTACTTATTGGAGAATGGCTAAATTAAATCCATATTATGGAAAAATATGCAGTGGTCAATACAGTGAAGTAGAGCTACATATGCTGACATGGAAAGATATACAAGATGCATTTTTAAGTGAGACATGTTAGGTCAAGTTACAAAATAATGTATCCAGCATGATTTGATTTATGTAAAAAGTAAAACTTTTATCTGTCTATGTATCTATGTATCTATGCATCTATGCACCTCTCTCTCCCTCTCTCTCTCTCTTCTAGAAAAAAGCCTGACAGGATACTACATCTATGGTTGTCTCTAGAGAAGACAGTAGAATGCGGAAGGGTGTCAAATCGGGCGGCCAGGAAAGAGGTAAGAACAGTGACTTTCACATTTTGCATTTTCTATTTCACATTTGGTTTTGTATTGTTTGAATGTTTTACAATGAACACGTTCTCTATATCACTTTTGAATTCAAGGTTTAAAAGGCAAGTTAACAGGAGCAATGCAATAAACTATAACTTTCAATCACAAAATCATGCAGTAAACATCTAGAGTATGCTCAGGAAATGGAATTAACGTGCACGTTGAGGCAACTGATAATCCTATAGTATTGGTAAGTTAGTCTGATACCTTGAGACAAAATCAAGAATTACTCTCTACAAATCTACAGATTGAATTATAATTAAAAACAAAACCAAAATTAAATAAAAAACAAAAACCAGCTCCTCATTTGCTTGCGGACTAAGTAGGAAGCACCCTATACAATATGGAAACAGCTAAGATTCTTGGCACGTAATACACATTCCATCAGTTTTAGTATCCTGTCTTCTTGTGAACTTTAACTTGCTGTGTAATCTGAACCCATGTTGTCCAATTTTATTTCCTATTCTTCCCCAATACAGATCCTCCCTTCTAACAGCTTGGCTGTCTCACAATTCCATAATCACCATGCCATTCTTACTATGTACCTCTGCATCTGATGCATTTGGAGTGCCTCCTCAGCCAACATCCCCTTTCTGAGAGTTCTTTGACAACCACACACCCACAACTTCCCTTCAGAGAGAGTGGGCCCCTGCTTCCATGTTCATAGCGTGTGATCTTCTGTCCCGTGTCTTCACAGTTTATTGGACTGAGTGTCCACCCCACACCCATCATCTAAATCAATCAGATCCTCGCTCAAGAATTCACCAAGATAGTCATAGGCTTCAAGACTGAATCAATTACTAGTTGTTCTTGGAGCTGAAAAATCATGCAGAATCAGGAACCATGGAAGCCCCTAGGACTACCTGTGCTAATTATTAAACAGGAGGGTCAGACTGCAGGCACTTAGACAAGAGTAGAACAAGAACCAAATGATGACAGTGAGAACAAGAGTGAAGAGAGAAGAAGAGCAGAGAAGAGGGGAAAGACAGAGCTGCTTTCTTCCCAAGGGCTTTTTAGTTCTACCCATGACAAATCTCAGTGGTTCTTTATCTCCTTTGGTCCTTCTGGATACTATGGTAATTTTTAATAAATATTGTCATGGTGAAGCTAACTTGATTGGGTCTTGTCTTAGATACCTGATAAAGAAGAACATCCCTTGGACTGTCTCTATATCTATTCCAAATCTACCCATCTTTCAAGGTCCAACCAAATTCTTTTTTCTTAAGTTACGTGAAAGGATAAGGACACAATTCCAACTTACCCCAGTTATTCCTTACCTGACCTGAATACACACAAAGTCTGTGCCTCACAATTTAAGCTTAGATGGGAGCAATTTCCTTCTGTGATGCAATGATTTTGATAGGATATGAGTAACTAAACTGGGGCCTTCTTTAGGGCAGAAGTAAAGTGCTCCATTTCTTAAATAGTTTCTGTATGTTGAGCACTCAGTAGGCATTCAAGAAATATTCACTAAGTTGCTAAGCCTATGTTCCAAAAATATAACTGAATCTCACTCAACTGAAATAAGTAATTAAGGCACATATTCTACCACTGAGATCTAATAAAAATATTTGAATGAAAGAAGAGGTCTCTAAAGAGAGGTTATATACTAGAAAATGGAAGACAATTTTGAAAAAATGAGTAAACCAAAATACACTGCTTAAACATTTAGAGTTAAAGTACATGTGACAAGCACCAATTTCTTAATCTAAACCCAAAAGCAATCTCATGGAAAAATAAAGAACGCAAGTAAAATATTATTGTTGATATGTCATATCCCTTATACACAAATATTCTTCCAGGAATAGAATAAACGAGATACATGAAAACCTTAAGTAAAATTATACTCATGACTATTAAAAGGAGTTGTATTACCGTGCAATGGGTAATACAATGCATCACAAACATACAATCCTTGCAGATTTCCCAAATATTATTCATTAGAAAATAAAAGAGGTACAGTAAAATTTTGAAAAATATTTTTGTTCTAGTTTCCACTAAAACATAAAATAACTACCCCTTCAAAATTACAATAACCTTTAAAAAGCTGCCAATTCAACAAGTACAATAGCAGTACATACATCTGCCCTTGACTGGAGAAAATGTCTACCACCAGAATAAAAACGGAGGGTAAGGAGTCTCAGAAAGGAAATAAGACATATATTAACACATCTTCTCCATCTTTCTCTCTTTCCCTTCCTTTTCCCAAACCACTCCCTCTGCCCATTCACTAAATATGATATATTTGCAGGTTGATTGCTTTACAGACCTGCTCCCAGTCCCAAGAAGCAAACTAAGCTGAGTATTAAGGGATGTCATTGAGAGTAGAATCTAATCTAGCAGATATTCACCATGAACTCTCTCCTAATCTTTACCAACCTCTGACTTCCTATTTGCCCACTCCATTTAAGCTTTGCCATATCATTAATATGTTTCCCAGGATCTCAACTCATTGCCTGTATACTAGCTTACCAATCTCATCTCTGCTCAGACTCAACACTGAGGAGGAATGTCTGTCCTTTTGATCCACTGTTCTGGCATCAGGACTCAGCCTCTCTTGAGATATATTCCAGAAGGCAGTTTAATGATGCAGTTACCAGTTCAGTTCTACTCTGCTACATACATACAACTTCCGTCACCACTGACTTGATTAAAGCAGATGTATTAAGGTGTGAGGCATGTTCTAATTTAACATTTAAGGAGCTTTAGCCAACAATCAAGAATACTATGTATGTATTTAATTAATTTCCCACAAATAATCATTAATTTTCAATGAGCTTATCATGTAGCATTTCTCAGGTGGTTAATACTACTCAAAGATATCTATCTATCTCTATATATTCATCCTATAGATACTATTCAAAGTGACATATGGCTTACTGAAAAGTTTCCCATGTTAAAATTACTGTGCTTCTAAGGCCTAGAAGTTTCAGATCTTGATGGCCATTCTTGTATCTATTGGAGTGAGCTTACAACTGCTTTCATAGATAGATAGAAAAAAATGAAAGATGAATCTGATAGATATTGAGAAGTGTATTTATACAATAAAATATGATCACAATGATATCCAACTGCTAGAAACTACAGGGAGTACATTTTGAAGACGAAAAGTCAGCCCACAGGTAATATTTGATAAATCTGATTCTTCTCTCCAAATCTTCAAAAGTCATCTTTCATTCAGTAAAGTGGAAA
The DNA here is from genome assembly GCF_021613505.1 of Equus quagga. Taxonomy (NCBI): domain Eukaryota; kingdom Metazoa; phylum Chordata; class Mammalia; order Perissodactyla; family Equidae; genus Equus; species Equus quagga. The sequence continues at coordinate 49,525,542 of NC_060275.1, read as the reverse complement.
CATCTATATTAATGGTATCATTATGTCTTTCTGTTATTTCACACATAACATCCTCCACAATGTGTTTCTAACCTCCTTTCTAACATTGTCTCGCTCTTCATTTCATTTCAATAGATAGGAACCAACTAGACAAGAGTGCCCTATTTCCTATTCCTTTGGCATTTTACCTTCCTCACTCACTAGCGTTAAAATAAAATAAAATGGAGACCAGGCTTGAGAATCCCACATCCGTACAAAACTAGTTAAGCCATGTAAGCAAAACTTAACCTAGCTTACTCTGCAAAATTTAGGTTATTTCTTATAAGTGCCTCTAGTAATCATAAAGGAAACTTGATTCATTTTCCTAAAGTGATATAAGATAATTACTTTTAACCAATCCCCTGGCATCTGGAAATCTCCACTGTTATAACCAATCACTGTAAAGGTTAAGCAGCTTCTGCATTTCCACTTTCTAAGCTGTCCTATGACAACGCACCTTTGAACTTCATTCCACTTTCAGTTTGCAGACTCCCAGTTCATGAACTGTTCTTTTATGCACAATAAACTCTTAATTAAAATTTCAATTGATCTGATGTTATTTTTCGTTAAGATTTTATTTTTCCTTTTTCTCCCCAAAGCCCCCGGTACATAGTTGTATATTTTAGTTGTGGGTCCATCTAGTTGTGGCATGTGGGATGCCACCTCAGCATGGCCTGATGAGCGGTGCCATGTCGGCGCCCACCATCCGAACTGGCCAGTCCCTGGGCCACCAAAGCAGAGCCGCAAACTTAATCACTCTGCCACCGGACCGGCCCATGATCTGATGATACTTTTAACACTAGCATGTGTATGTTCAAATCCTATTCATCTTCCAAAGTTTTACTAAAGCACCACCCTTTTTATGAAATTTTTCTTGATTTCTTCATACTGAGGGGGGTCTCTTGCTCCTCTAAACTTCCAGGTATCTGTTTCTATCTTTCTAAGCGTTCTTATCTGACACAGTGGAATGTAGTGACTGAGTCCAGGCTCTCCGGTCAGATTCACCTGAATTCCATTTCACAGCCCACCTCACTAAACTTTTATACATATATATTTCTATATATCCTCATTATATATAATGATATATATGTCATTATAGATATATATATCCTCATTATACATATAGATACTTCCTCATTACATATATATATTTATCTATATTCATATACATAATGAGGATAATTGTAGGAGTTACCTCTTAAGCTTGCACCACTTTCAAAATATTATGCACTCAATTAAGGTTAGCCATTATTAGATATTTATTTTTATTTTGCATTACAGTTATTGTTTTTATTATTATTTTTTTCTCATGGTCAATTAATAGATTTTCCTTATAGGCAAAATTTCAAAACACAGAAATAAGAATTAACAACTCTAGGGACAACAAAAATGTAGCATTATGCTATTTTGTAGAAGAAATATTACCTTTTGATATGAAATTGTTTTGAAAAGTTTCTTCATATATGACTATAAAACCACAGCAATAATTTGGAGGAGAACCAATTACTTCACACTTTAAAATAAATCTTCTCTGTTGTAGATTTCTAGTCTTTAGCTCCCCAGCTTAAATGAAATATTTACTTGCTAACCCTCAAGGAAAGGAATGTTATTGCATTTTTTTGCAAAGGCTATATGAAAAACAAAACTTTTCCTATATCATTTGTTTTGTTTTGTTTTGTTTCGGAGGAAGAGTAGCCCCGAGCTAACTACTGCCAGTCCTCTTCTTTTTGCTGAGGAAGCCTGGCCCTGAGCTAACATTCGTGCCCATCTTCCTCTACTTTATATGTGGGGCGCCTACCACAGCATGGCGTGCCAAGCGGTGCCATGTCCGCACCCGGGGATCCGAACCGGCCAACCCCGGGCCGCCAAGAAGCGGAACATGTGAACTTAACCACTGCATCACCGGGCCCGCTCCTCTATATCATTTGTTTTATATTTTATGCTATCTCACCTGCATACAATTCTCACTTCAGCATAGTACCTAAAACTTAGTAAGACTGTAATAAAGATTGTTGAATGGGTCTCCTGAAGTTCTTTAAAGCAGACATGAATTTGACGCTACATTTCAGCAACGTAGGTTAAATGGCAACATGCTGAATTTTTCAAAGCAGGGCAACTAAATATCTTGGAAACCAAGTAACATGTATAGGGCCAGTCAGTAGTTCAGTCACAGGGTTTAGAATTAGCAGAGGATTCCTGGCCATGTCTTTCTATCACACTGTTTTGCCTGAGAGAGGTCAAGTGACTGATCTGCCTAACAGAGTTTAGCAAAGAAATCAGAAGTTAATTAGCTTCACTCCCACTTCTTCCAAAGGCTAAATGTCCTAAGAATTACTGTATCATTTTCTAGATAGTACAAAAGCACAAACAAAATATTACCTGGGGAATAATGTTCTAATACTCATTGAAAGGTCATTATCTTTGGAGTTTTAACTTTTAAAATTCAACTACTGTGCAAGCATATTTATTAACGAGTAAAATGTTGTGTACTGGAACCCAAAATATTCAGTATATTAATGACATTTTCATGGTTTTCATTATCATTAATTTTCTTTTTCCTTACATAATTAAATTTTGAAAATATAATCCTAATAAAATAAGGATGTAAGACATCTCTCTCTGGTTTAGTGGCAGGAGGCTGTGCTAGAAACAATACTAGACTGAGTTAAGAGATTTGAGTTCTAAACTGATTAGTTACTTAATGAACTATGTATGGATTTGGACAAAAGGAAGCACCTCTATTCATAAAACAAGGAAAATATATGCAAAAGAAATGTTTACTTGTGAGGATCAAGTGGAATTGTTTTGAGACCATGCTATGTAGAACACGAAGTGCTCAAAGATAATGAATTATTATACTTTCTTTTTTTGAACTTATTCAATGTGACTATGTGGCCTGTTTAAGTAATCAAATAAAGAAAACCCAGGTATATATCATGATACTGAAGAGAAAAAGTGAAATTCCTCCATTTCCACTTGAACCTACACTACCTGTAGATCCAATCTACAAGCTTGAGAGTAAGGTTAACTGAGGTCACTTCAATGGCTCCTGTCCAATAAAAAAAAAAACAAAAACAACTCTGGATCAGTTCTCCCGAACTCAATGAACAGGAAAAGATTAGTGCAAAATGTCCTTTCATTCTGCTAATAAAATGTGCAAAAGTCAAAAAAGCTTCCAGACACTATGGTAATGCCATAAAATGGTAAATTATTTCTTGAAGTAGCAAGCAATTTGCATGCCTCAAAACGGTCAACAGGGACTTGAGAGGTTCCTTGTAAAGTAAGTACCAGGGACAGAAATGTTTGATTCAATATTGTATCTGACAAATAATGAGAAGTAAATATCCAACTTACCTAATGTCAGGTTTATCTAGGTTTCTTGGGGTCCAGTAAGGACATTTTTTTTTTTAGGAAGATTAGCCCTAAGCTAACATCTGCTGCCAATCCTCCTCTTTTTGCTGAGGAAGGCTGGCCCTGAGCTAACATCCGTGCCCATCCTCCTCTACTTTATATGTGGGATGCCTGCCACAGCATGGCTTGCCAAGCGGTGCCATGTCCTCACCTGGGATCCGAACCTGCGAACCCCAGGCCACCGAGGTGGAACGTGTGCACTTAACCACTGCACCACCGGGCCAGCCCCTGTGAGGACATTTTAAGAGCTGAATTTTCATTATGAAGGTAATTTCACACACTAAGTATGATTTCTAAAAATCTTCATCTTATCAGAGAGGACACTGAGTTAATAAATTGAAATTGATTTAAGCAGTGCCTGTATCTTAGTAAGTACTCAAGAAGTAGAGATTCTTACTATTATTATTATTATTATTACTGATCTGTTAACTATTTTTGTTTGTCTTTGGAAAGACTGCAGTCCATTTTGATGACAGACTAGAATGGCAGGTATTAATTGATTTTCACACACCGTGTCTTCATCAAAGGAATTTTATTCCTTCATCTCTGGAAAATGGGTTGAATCCTAACAGCAACAGTGGGAGGGTTTTTGTTTTGTTTTGTTTTTTTATTTTTTGTTTTAACATTAAGGCTACCTCCAGATCAAGTACTCTTTCTCTCTATTCTCTCATTCCGACATAGCTAGAATTATCTCTCACCATGGATCACTTGGACACCCACAAAAAGACAAGAATGATGGCCAGATCAAGAAAGACTACCTGTTGATATCGGGAGGTTAGACCTTGTAATTTCACCAGCAGTATCATCTCAGAGTAGTATCCTATTGTTTTTTACTGTTAGAAAAATAAAAGCAGCTATCTTATACACTTGAATTAGTAAACATGAACAAACCAAAATTTTCCATTAACTGACATTTGAAATTAGAAAATCTTTAGTGCTTTGCCAGGTCCATCCCACATCTTTGCCCTCAAAGTTCTTCATACCCCCACTCCTTTTCTCTCCAATCCCTTTATCTTTGCTGATTCCCAACTCCACTGTGGCTGTCATGCCTCCCTGATGCCTGGAACAGTGCCTCGTTGCCATGGAAATAATCACTTTAAAAAACAATACAATACAATAAAATAAGCAATAATGAAAGCTTAGGCAGCCTGTACTGTAGCCAGGAAGGAGGGTAGAGCCAGAAATAGAACTCAGCCTTACTGACACTAACAACTACACCCTTGATCTACCCTCAGACCACTAGATTTACTTTTCTTTTTTTCATTCTCATTTTCATATATGTACTCCCAGATGATATCAGGCAGCATGCAGATTTTGAATAAAGAAAATGCCAAAGTAATGGTGAGACAATGAAGCTTGTTCTATGAATATTTGAGATTATGTCTGCTGTAAAACCCCCATATTCAGGATAAGTTAGCTCTCAAAATGCCTCCCTCAGAATCCCAAAAATCTGGATCAAATTAGTATTAAGTGGATTAGACATTTATTTTTCATTCTTTTTCAGTTACATTCATTTTGTCACTAGTCTATACCTTAGCAGAAAGCCCCTCTGTTGCTGATCACAACTGATTTGAGAGACGCAGATTGCTTGTTGCTGCAAAGAATAATTTACCACATTATATAAATAAATAAAAGCCAAGGGAATCAGCATATGGACCTTAAAAAACACAGGATATCATATAATTCACAGGCTGTTCCAGTAAAAGAAATCTACATATTCATGATTCTTACTATCCAGAGACTTCTAAAACAAGATAGACAATAAAAATACACAAATATCATACATATAATAAAATGGTAAGTAGATTTTTATTTCACATTTTGCTTTCACCATTTAAGTTATGAATAATGCCATATTAATTGTGGAGTAATGTGGAACAGAGTTAGGGTAAACATACCTCTAAACTGACAATAATATTGTACTGTTATTCAAATCACTTTTGTAGAGAACATGAAATTTTTGGAGGTCTTTAGAAGAAATTATATGAGAGCTTTCCAAGCATAGAAAAGCACAAAGGAATATATAGAATATGAGCCATGACTTTAAAAATTGCCCTGAGGATTTAGAAAATGTTCTCATGGGGGCTGATAAAGTGTCTTAAAGCTAAGGGTCATTTACTCAAAAAATATTTAAGTACACCAGGGATGGGCTGTGGGGTGATTACAAAGGAGCTATGATCTCCTTTGGGAACTGAAACATTCCTTCAGGAGTTTATAGTCCACTGGATATGGCAAATTACCAGATATAACTTCAGGTCATCATGATTAACGTTACATTATCAGTATGCAGAAGCAAGAGTTAGTTATCACACATTTTTAAGTTAGCCACACCTGGATAGTCCAACAGACCTACCCAACGTCAAAGAGCTGGTTAAGAGTTAACACAGGTGGTAATGGGAAAATAGGGGCAGGAGTCTTCCCAGGTCCTTTTATTAATGAGAAGGACTATAAAGCTTAGTATTTGTGAGGAAACGGAGTAGCAGGCAGTCATGATTTTAGAGACCATTATAAGATGATTAACTGGAAGACCAACACTGTAAAACCTAGAAATGTGAGAATGAAAATAAGCGGGGAGAAAGTAGGGCTACATTTGCTATAGAGGAAATGCCAGTTAAAACAAAGAAATGAGGCAAAAGAAGGAAAAATTGTGAAGCATCACAGTTGCATAATAAGTATGACTTCAGTACAAAATCCGTGGAACAAGAGTGTTTGGGGTGAAAGAGAAGTATTGCCTCTGAAACACTCAGAGATAAATAGCAAAACTACCTATTCTAACATGTCTTGTAAACAAGGTTTAAGTTAGAATGTGAAGCATACTGTTCTTTAATATGTATTGAACAATCACAGTGTTCTAACTACCCAAATCCTCATTGGAACAGTAATGAAACCACGGGAATGGATGAAATGATAAAAAGAAATGATGGGGCATGGTTCAGTGGGAAGGTAGGTGATATCAATCAGTTAAAAGACATTTATTGAGCCTCTATTACAAACATGTCTACAAGGCATTTTGTTAGACAATTTGGGAAGTGAAAAAGAATTTAACAGCCCAATTGGTAAACAAGAGATGTATGAATGAAAATAAACAACACGAGGCCATATTTTAAAAATTTCTGTAATAAAGATTAAAGCAAGACCATACCATTGACTAGAGGATGATTTTAAAATGCTATTGAAAGTAATTATCATGGAAATTTATTTCATAAATGGAAACAAACGTACTTTATTTTAAATTAATTTAATGAATATTACACCATTTATTCTAAGGCAGACTTCTCTGACCTTGAATGAGCAAAATGTATGACTTTGCTTTAAAAGTAATAAAATTTTAGAGCAGGAAAGAAATGAAGAGAATATCTAATTTTCAGATGATAACACTGAGTCCCTGATAGATTAAATTAGATGTTCAAGATGATACAGTTATTCAGTGGTGAAAATCTGAACTAGCACCCAGGTCTTCACTATCTCAAGCTCTTTCCACCACTTGTCACTGCCACTCTTCTGGGTCATTTTTTGTGAGGTCTGTTTCTTACCTTGAGATTGTTGATTTAAGCTAGATCATGAATACCTCTAATTACAACAGATTTGGAGAAGTCATGCCAAGTGCCAAATTCACACAAGTTTTGAGTTATCCCTTATAGAAGGGTAGGGAAAGTAACTTTTTCTTTGCTAATGTGATATCTGAAGTTAATAAAGACCTTGCTTAAAAAAAATTTGGGCATCTTTCAGTACTTCATTATTCCTTCTTATTTTTCTTCACTGTCTTCTCTGCCTTTGCCCACACCTGAAATGCTACTGTCCTCAAGGTTCTGTTCCTGAATTACATGCTCTCACTAGGCAAGCTCATCCTTTCCCATGGCTCCAATCACTGTCTCTTCAGTGAAGACTCCTAGCTCTAGATGTCCAGCTCAAGGACTCTCTCCTGGGTTCCAAAACTGGTCCAAAATGGAAGCCATTTTCTTTCCCTCAAAGTCTCCTTCTTTCCAGTCATTAGCTTCACTATCTTCTGATCAGAAGCTTGGCAGTCATTCTAGAATTCTCCTTCTCCATATCTTACTTTACCTTGTCCTGTCTATTCCATTTCTTAATGGCTCTTTAGTATTACCACTACCCTAATTCAGAACCTCATTTCTCCCTTGGAACACTGGAAAGATCTCTGATTTTATCTCGATGTTTACAGCTGGTCTCCAATCCACCTTCCATACTGTTTACCCTGATATTTCCCACTTAGGCACTCAATCCCTATAGAAAAATGTCCAATCTCCTAAGCTTGGCACAAGAGATACTTCATTACCTGGTTCTTTCCTTACTTAACCTCCCCAACTTTATCTCTTCTTCACTCTCATCTCTCACTCTATGGTAATAGCATTCTAGACAGCTTACAGTTCCCCAAAAACATCATATTTTCTAATGAGAGAAGGTAACGGGTTGCAGACAGGGCAAAGACAACTCATTCCTGTGAGCAGTAGAAGACACAATGATGATCGCAACGTTAGAAACTTTATAAGAAGGTGACGGGATATTTCGGAGGAAATGTCAGAGAATGACAGCTAGTGAATCATGGGAATGGTGCCTGAATCAGAACCTAGAGATGAAAATATTTGTTAATCCCAGGAATAACTAACACTGGTGAAAATCTTTGGATGAGACTTTGGATAATTCTAAACTGCCTACTGCAGAAGGATAATATTTTATGTTCTAACACAGTCAGTGAATTCATTTGAGCCATTCAGGTTATCAAAGGTAAAACTGGAATTTGAATCCAGATCTTCCTAACTTTACAACCTGTTCTGCTCCCTTGTAAGAGTATTTCTTAAAGTGTATTTCCTAAAATGTCAGTTCTATACGTCATTCTCATCATCCAGAGTAAAATAAATTACAACAGGATTTTTTAATGCAGAAATTTCCAAAAATATAATGTGGCATTTCCCCAAAATACTTACCTTAAACTCCTCTGTTTCAGTGAATTTGAGTGGAAGTTATATGTTACTTGCAGCCAAAGACATCTTAACCAATAAAGTACTTAACATATTTTTTAATTAATTCATATATCAAAATATATTTTAAAAATGTATCCAGAAAGTAACCGAACCACAATGAGATCACCTCACACCCATCAGGATGGCTACTACAACAACAAAAAAAGAAAAGACGTATTGGAGAGGATATAAAGAAATTAGAATCCTTGTGCACTATGGGTCGGAATGTAAAATGGTGCAGCCTCTATAGGAAACAGTTTGGCAGTTCCTCACAAGCTAAAAATAGAGTTATATGATACAATAATTCCACTTCTGAGTATATACCCACAAGAATTGAAAGCGAGGTCTCGAAGAGATACTTGTACACCCATGTTCATAGCTGCATTATTCACAATAGCCAAAAGGTGGAAGAAAACCAAGTGTCTATCAACAGATGACTAGATAAACAAAACGTGGTGTATACACACAATGGAATATCATTCAGCCATAAAAAGGAAGGGAATTCTGACACGTGCTACATCATGAATGAACCTTGAGGACATTATGCTAAGGGAAATAAGCCAGTCACAAAAGGACAAATACTGTATGATTCCACTGATATAAAGTGTCTAGAGTAGTCCAATTCATAGAAACAGAAAGTAGAACGGTGGTGACTGGGGACTGGGATTGTTTAAGGGGTGCAGAGTTTCAGTTTAGCAAGATGAAAAATTCCTAGAAATTGGTTGCACAAAAATTGAATGTACCTAACACTACTGAACTGTACACATAAAAATGGTTAAGATGGCAAATTTTATGTTATCTATATTTTATTATGATTAAAAATTTTTGAAAAGCAACTGAATGGTGATAGCTAAAACAGATTAACAGTGGGTTTCTGTGGTTGGTTGAATTAAATGATTATTTTCTCATTTTCATGTATTACCCCAAATTGCCACAGTGGGATGTTGATCTTTTATAATCAAAATAGAAGCTATTAGGATAAACAAGTTCAGCCCATCTAATATATGCAGATTGAAAGTATATCTCCAACACAACTTCGGATCAACTGAATTATTATGTAGTTTTCTACATGTAATGAGTCTGCTGGTAGCACACAATGAATATTAAAATGCACCTCAATTACTACAACCCATAATTAATGATAGAAAATTTAAATACTACTAGTGAAGTCTTCATTATTAAATCTAGAAGTCTATTTCTTTCACGATTGTAAGATACTTCTACAAAATTAATGAATTCAATTTTACTGAACTATTTGAACACCATCTGCACATAAAGCACTGTGGTAGTTTCTATGGTGGTTACAGAGACAAATCAGGTAGAACTTTTGGTTTGAGGAATATGCTGTTACTGTGAATCATATTATTCTTTAAAATATTCTCTGCCTTTCCTTATGGATGGGATATACTTCCCCACACTATGTTGGCCAGTGAATTGAGAGAACAAGTGGTGCATGTCCCCTTATTTTGTAATAATTAATAAACCTTACTTTTTAGAGCAATTTTAAGTTCACAAAAAATTGAGGAGAAGGTACAGAGATTTCCCATAACCCCCTACCCCCACACATGCATAGCCTCCCTTATTATGAACATTCCCCAATAGAGGGCTACATTTGTTATAATTGATGAACCTACATTGACACATCATTAGCACCCAAAGTCCATATTTTACATTAGGGTTCACTCTTGGTATTGTACATTCTATGGGTTTTGACAGATGTATTACGATACGTTATCTACCATTATGGTATCATACAGAATTGTTTCAATGCCCTAAAAATCCTCTATGCTCCACCTATTCATCTCTCCCTCCTTCCTAACCCTTGGAAACCACTAATCTTTTTTTCTGTTTTAATAGTTTTGCCTTTTCCAGAATGTTATATAGTTAGACTCATACAGTGTACAGCCTTTTCAGAATAGCTTCTTTCACTCAGAAAGATGCATTTAAGTATGTTCCATGTCTTTTCATGACTTTATAGCTCATTTCTTCTTAGCACTGAATAATATTCCATTTTCTGGATGTACCACAATTTATTTATCCAATCACCTACTGAAGGAAATCTTGATTGCTTCCAAGTTTTGGCAATTACGAATAAAGCTGCCCTAAATACCCATGTGCAGGTGTATATGGCCCTTTGAGCAAATCGTTAAGACCCTTCTCATCGTTCCTCCATGTTTTCTTTCTTCTCTGACCTGTGACTGGAAGTGCTCTACCTTGGGCCAGCTCCATTAGCCTGCACACACCCTGGAAGAAAGATGGTGGGTGCAGGACAATAAGAAGTCCAAAATGGGCATACGTCATAAGCAACATTATTTGTTACCTCAACTTAATTTAGCCTATCCCCATGGATACAGTTAGTTGAGTGAAGTTCGTATGTAAGTTTGCTTTAAACTACATACAGATAATCTTCAAGGACAGCTGATCCGTCTATGCCACAAAACAAAGTACTTCCTAGGGAAGACTGTTTCTCCTGTGATTATTTTATGAAATGCAGGCAGTTGTTTTTCAACAGCACTAGGCAGGAAACCTCTGCAACTAGGGAAATTTAACTCGGCTACTTTTCCTACCCGTCTTTCATTCAAGAAAGATGACAGAGTCCAGTTACTGAGGATGTGCTCAAGAAACTTTGCTTTCTTCATCATATTTTTGCCTTTCCCCAATTGGAACTAGAGTGGGCTTTCTTACCTCTCTAGGGTCTCAATTCCTTGCTCAATTAAGAGTCTTTTTTTTTTTTTAATTTTTATTTTTTTCGAATGTACATCATATTTCAAATTCTGGATACATTACATCATGTTCACCACCCGAACACTAATTATAGTGCATCCCCTCACATGTGACCCTAATGACCCCTTTTGCCCTCCCCCCTCCCCCCTTCCCCAATGGTAACCACCAGTCCAATCTCCAATGCTATGTGTTTGTTGGTTTTTTTTTTGTCGTTTTTATCTTCTACTTATGAGTGAGATCATATGGTATTTGACTTTCTCCCTCTGACTTATTTCACTCAGCATAATACCCTCAAGGTCCATCCATGTTGTCACAAATGGCTGGATTTCATCATTTCTTATAGCTGAGTAGTAGTCCATCGTGTATAAATACCACATCTTCTTCATCCATTCGTCCCTTGATGGGCACCTAGGTTGCTTCCAAGTCTTGGCTATTGTGTATAATGCCGCAATGAACATAGGGCTGCAAGTATCTTTATGCCTTTGTGTTTTCAAGTTCTTTGGATAAATACCCAGCAGTGGAATAGATGGATCATATGGTAGATCTATCCTTAATTTTCTGAGGATACTCCAAACTGCTTTCCATAGTGGCTGCACCAGTTTGCACTGCCACCAGCAGTGAACAAGGGTTCCCTTCTCTCCACACCCTCGCCAACATTTGTTGTTTCCTGTCTTGTTAATTATAGCCATTCTGACCAGAGTGAGGTGATACCTCATTGTAGTTTTGATTTGCATTTTCCTGATAGCTAATGATGTTGAGCATCTTTTCATATGCCTGGTGGCCATCTGTATTTCTTCTTTGGAGAAATTTCTGTTCAGATCTTTTGCCCATTTTCTAATTGGATTGTTGGTTTTTTTGTTGTTGAGCTGTATGAGTTCTTTGTATATTTTGGATATTAACCCCTTATCTGATATGTGGTTTGCAAATATCTTTTCCCAGTTGTTAGGTTGTCTTTTCGTTTTGTTGATGGTTTCCTTTGCTGTGCAGAAACTTTTTAGTTTGATGTAGTCCCATTTGTTCATTTTTTCTTTTGTTTCCCTTGCCCGGTCAGACATGGGACTTGAATATATGCTGCTCAGACCAATGTCATAGAGCGTACTGCTTATGTTTTCTTCTAGAAGTCTCATGGTTTCGGGTCTTACATTCAAGTCTTTAATCCATTTTGAGTTGATTTTTGTGCATGGTGTAAGGGAATGGTCTACTTTCATTCTTTTGCATGTGGCTGTCCAGTTTTCCCAACACCATTTATTGAAGAGACTCTCCTTTTCAATTAAGAGTCTTATTTACCCTTTATACCATCCTCTAGAGTTGAGTCATTGGTTATTTCTTTGCAAATTTGAATGCTGAGTGATGTTGGCCCCAAACAATGGCAGGCTGTCATCTATTTTCAAAGGATTCTATGGCACTAATCAATGAAGAGCCTCTTGGCTTGAAGGCAACTGAAGAAACAACCACATAGCCCACAGCAGCACCTTAGAGTTATAGCTTGCAACTTAAATAAACTAGTGCTTCCCAGTAGCAGCAACCTTAAGAGTTGCTCAAGTAGAAATATTGGCTCTTAAGTTGTCTCATGGTTAAGGAGATCTATATCCCTTGTTAAGGCATGCTCCCAGAAACAGATGTTCTCAGGCTGAACAATCATCTCACTGGGGCCAAGGAAGTTTCTGAATATGGTCAGACAGTAGTTCACTGACATGGAGAAGCAGTCTGGCCTTGATTCCACCACATCTACATATTGTTTTGATACCAGGCCCTCTTTATCTGATATAAAAATAAATTTTTAAAAAGTTTGGTATGACAAAGGAGATTGAGGTAATTGGTTTTATTGTTGTTAGTGATTTGTTGTTGCTTATATGTTTGTTTGGGGTTAGAAACTCTTAAGTGGAGAAACTGAACTATTGGTTCAGGAGGAGAGACTAATCAGTGCATTTATTCTTTTTTTTTTTTTTTTTGGTGAAGAAGATTCATCCCTGAGCTAACATCTGTACCAATCTTCCTCTATTTTGTATGTGGGATGTCACCACAGCATGGCTGAGGAGTGGTGTAGGTCCACGTCCAGGATCTGAACCTGGGAACCCAAGCCACTGAAGCCGAGCAAGCCAAACTTAACCATTATGCCATGGGCTGGCCCTGGATTTATTCTTTTGGCAAGTGTGTGTCAAGAGAAACAGAGCCTATTCCCTCTTAAGTCATCTGTCATACAAAAATGGTGCCCGGGGCCAGCAATTCCATAAGTAACCCAGATGGGCAGCTCCAAACTGGTTTACAGACAAGTGGCAGAGTGCACAACCTGAGATCCATTAACAAAGACCTCCTACTTCACATCATATGGTATGTTACTGAAAGAGCTGGTCACACCCAAGCAGGGCTCACTCACCTTCCCGTTCAAAGCTCTATGATTCCTTCACTTACTGCTTGATTGGATCCTTAAAATCAGAGTGAAAATATGTCAGAATTTTCTCATGAAAGGTTAACAAGGATCTATAGGTCCTCAGTATAGAGCATTTATTAGAGTATTATTTATTCTGAGACTATAAACAAACTTCAAATGCTCCAGGAAGAAAACGAATTTGGCTCATGTCATAATATTCTTAAAAACGTCTTCCTGAGGACAACTAATAAAAGAGGATGCTGGTGGATATCTTATCTTGGCTGGTCAGCCTGCTTACATGTTAAAGGCTAATATAAGATAGGAAATTTAATAATCCACTGATCTATGATAACTGTATAGTCTAAGGTGATCTTACCCAGCCCCATGAATTTAAACATCATCTTTATGTTTTATGAGTCCCACATTTATATCCCCAGGCCAAATCTCATTTCTGAGATTCAGCCTCATATTTCAATCTGCCTGTTTAGCATCTTAAGTGTTTCAAACTTAGAATGACCAAGATAAAACACTAGAGTCTTGATGTCGATCTATTCCTAATTCCAAGCTTTTCCACCTGAGGATATGGCACCAGCAGGCAACTGTGCTAACCAGGAACATAAAAGTTGCCTTTGTTTCCTCCCTTTCCCTCACCCCTCATACCTAATCCACTAGCAAGTCATGCCTATTCAATCCCCAAAATGCATAAGGAATTGATTTACTTCTCTATATGTCCTCTGCTACCACCTTGAAACAGACTTCTATCTCCCTTTACTACTTAGAGCAGATCTCAAAGTGACTGTCAAACTCCTATAGTTAGGGTTTCCTTGAAGGAACAGTAACAATCTTAAGACATAAATTAGATTTTGTCATGTGCATACTTAAGCAGTTTTATTGACTGCACTTTGCACTTAAAATACAATCCTAACTCCTTACTGTGGCCTTTGAAAACTGTATACTTACACTCCTATTTATTTGCTTACCTAGACTCTCCTATCTTATTTCATGCCCCTCTCTCACTACACTTCAGCCACAGCAGTCTTTTTTTCCTCCATTTCCTGAACATGCCAATCTCTTTTCCACCAAGGGCCTTGCACATATTTGCACATACCTGGTAAGTACTCTACCTCTAATTTTTCACTTGGTCGATTCGTTCTCAACATTTAGGTCCCAAGTCCAATGCCATTTCCTTAAAGAGGCATTCCTTGACCAATCTAGTTAAACTGGTACCTCCCCCACATTATTCTTTATCTCAATGTACAGTTTGTTTACTTAGTGACACAATTTTTAACTACATTTTTGTGTGTATTTGTCTGATTGTTTGTCTGTCCCTCTTGCTAGCTCATGAACTCCATAAGGGTAAGCACAACGTTTTGCTTAACCTTGAGTCCCCATTCCCTAGTACAATCAATACTTACAAGAATAAATGTTTACTGAATAAACGAAGATGAAAGTAGCCATATGGCTGAATATGGTAATGTAACAAGAAAGTTTCTGCATTTGCAAAGAAAACATAAAAAGAAGAAGGCCACAGTAAGGCCCACTGAGATCCCCAAGAATCTTAAAAAGTATCCTTTTACAAATGACGGATTTTGCTGTTGCTAATAAATTGTACCACTTTTAATAAGCATCAATTATCAAACGTCTACTATTCTTTAATTAGGAGGAAACAAGGAGCAATTGAAGGCTTGGGAATGATAAAAATTTTAAAATTTCCTTTTTCTTCACTCATTATTTCACTGGCATTTTGAAAAGAACTTCCATCTAAGTATGACATCTAAACAATAAAGCAACAATGCAGAAAGATGCACTTATGAATGGAAAGATTTTCCTAGAGAAGAATTTAAAGAAAAAAATCCCCAAAATGGAAAGCCCCCAAATTTCTGGCTTCAACTGTGTTTTGAAAGAATTGGTTTAATTAATTATTCATGAAAATGTAGCTCCTAAATGAAAACTTCAATTTTATTGTTAAAATATCCCTTCTTTGTAATATAAATTCCTCTCTCAGTGAATCAGATAATTTTAAGCAGGTGGGAACAACTCTATTTTTAGAAAATAAGATTTTGATGATCAGAGAAATTAGTAAGGTTCTGATGTCAATAGTGACATTTTGATTTCTTTTCTCTTAAAGGATTTCATAAATTGCTTTATGGGGGATTCAGTTCTCATCTGTTGACGATAAAGATTGCTCAGCTCGAGCGAGCGAGAACATGAGATACACAGGGGGAATATCTTCATTAGGCCCTGCTATGCTGAAATAAGCCATTAGTTAGCAGCAGAAATAAAATCTTCATCAGAATAGTCAGAGAATAGTGTTAAATAATGTCAAAGAAAAGAAGGAAGAGTCTTATTTACTTAATTGGAAATTCTAATGCTAATTTTCTAATTGCTGATTTTCAGTCTTCCATTTGAGTTTTATGTATAATTTCAAAGTGTTCCAACACAAAACACACATTGCAAAAGAGATAGCATATTGCATTTGGAATTCCTTATCTAAGCTCACATTTTTCCCTTATTGGCATGTAAAATAAAAAGGAGAAGACAAAATTCCAAATGGGCACTAACTTTTATTTAATCTTGTCTTTTTTCTTTTTCTTTTGCTGTTGCCGTCTCTAAAAAATTAGGGGGGCAAGGATTGCAGTCTCCTGGGTCAAAAGAAATCAAGATAAAACTCATCTGAAATCAAGTAGCAAGTTTAAAATGAAATTAAGAATTTGTCTCATTTTAAAAATGATTATTTCTATTGTATATCTCAGTGAGAGAACTCAGTGCATTATGTCCAGCCAGATGCTGATTATTTCTTAACCTAGTAAATCTATTGGGCATAGAGTGGGTACTCTATAAATACCTGCCCTTAATTAAAGAGTAGGGATAGAGACAGAGGCAGGGAGGATGAAAAGGTGAATTATTCTGGTAAATGTACATAAATACAGTGTATATTTTGAGGGCCAAATGATATATATATTTTTTTACAACTTAATGACTTTTGAATACTACAAGAGTTTATAAAAAACTGCTTAAGTCAATACCCATTGAATTATAAAACTCCTAATTTGTAGGAGAAGAATACTCTACAGCCTCTCCTGAATACCAAAAAGGAAAATAAAAACACTTGCAGTCAATAGCCCAACTAACACTGAAGGTGTGAGCTGGAATTAACATGGTGTTTCTAAGCTCCAGTAAAAAGACAAATTCAAGATCACTTGCACTGACTCTAGTCCATCCGAAGAGTGACAGACACTACCTGAGGGAGACTCAGGGTCTATTCTACCCAAGAAACATGCATCCTGCAAAACAGACACATGGAGGAGCCATCCTGAGCTCAACTTAGACACACTAACAGAAATTCCCACTCCACAGGTTTCAGGCAAAGAGAGAGCTTGAGTAATTGGTTTTAAACATGTGAGAGATGCTGAGTTAGTCTCTTCTTGATGATTTTGCCTCTATTACTCGGTAAGAGTAAACAAAAATTTAACACTGGATTCCAAGTCTTGAGGAAAAGAGAGTAAAGAAAGGAGAGCAAACTGAGTAAGCTTCCACATACAATGTCTGCTCTACAAAGATACAAAGATGATGCCATCAAAAAATCCACTTCCCTCACTGTGTGAAAGAGTAAAACCACTAAGAAACCCAACACAGAATTCCATCGCCACCCCAAGGGCAAGGACAGGAGCAACTCTGTAGAGTAAATGTCCTTCATGATGGTGAGGACCAAGAATTTCTCCAAAACAGCAAATTTAAATAAGGAGATTGGATTATTCTAAGTAATTATTTTCTTCTGCTACTCTGATGTCCAAGACATAGCAAGGAAAAGGCTTTACCAGGAATGAAAGAACAAGGTGAGTTTTCCATAAAATAAACCATATGGAGCTGACAGTAGTATCGGTATCGGTTGTCTCTAAGAGAAAGCTAAACATTCTTCCCTTTCAAGAACAATCTGACTGGTTCACTTGGGAAGGTAGGAACCCACACTGGGACTTTGGTGGCCAAAAGAGGCCCAAGCGGAAGAGCAAGAAAGAAAACCTCCTACACCTTTCTTGTCACATGAATCAGAAAGAGGAGTAAGACTCCTAACAAGTCTTCTAGATAGGTGAAGGGAGCCAGTGGGCTGGAGGGCAGGGTTTGTGGATCACTGAATTAAGGAGGACCAGCCAGCTTTTGCTCATTTTTTCTGAAATCTATACTGCATAATCAGCACTAATTTGCTCCCTGAGAGTCATCTGTGAAATACTTCAAAGTAGGGAAAGAACCAAAAATAAGGGAGAAAGTGGCCATAGAATTGTTTGAGCTGAACAGTAGCAACAGGGGCTCTGGAGCCAGACACACCTGAGTTCAGATCCCATTGCTACCTACCAGCTGTATGACGAAGGCAGGTGACTTAAACTCTGAGCCTCTGTGTCTTTACCTGTCAAATGGGTATGGTAAAGTATTCCACCAAAGGGAAATTGTGAGAAGGAAATAAATCACTTAAAGTGCTGAGCACAATAACTAGTGGGTAACAAGTATAACAAGTTGTTGAAATCATTAGTAGTTGTCGTTTCCTCAATAAACATGACTTGGTCAGTCACTAGAAGGCTGTACTTCCCTAGTTTGATTTCATAAGACTGATTTTGGTTCATTGCAATTATCTGATGTCAAAGTGACAGTGAGTACTATTTCTAAGAAAGACCACTGTAAATTACTAAAGTTGACATCACATTTTAAAAATTTGATTTATTACTTCTACATACTTAGAAACCATACTTTATTTACATCAAGGTATTTCTCATATCCTATAGCCGCCTTTTTTTCTTTCTTTTTTGGTGAGGAAGATTGGTCCTATCCTAACATCTGTTGCCAATCTTCGTCTTTTTGCTTGAGGAAGATTGTCGGTTGCTGAGCTAACATTTGTGCCAATCTTTCTATTTTATGTAGGATGCTGCCATAGTGTGGCTTGACGAGCAGTGCTAGGTCCACACCCAGGATCTGAACTGTGAACCCTGGGCCACTGAAGTGGAGCATGTGAACTGAACCACTATGCCACTGGGCCAGCCCCTATATTCACCTTCTTTGAACAGATAACATTCACTTGAAATGATCAACATCCATTTGCGTATTGTAATGGAATATGTTAAAGTCCCTGAATATTTTTTCTCAAACATGCTCATTGTTCTGGATTACACTTACAGGTGTAGTAAGTCCTTTGTTTCATAAGTAGCACGGCCACAAGTCCTACAGTTTTAAGTGGGATAAAACTGTCACAAATCTGGAATTATCAGAGCTAAAATTAGTCAGTTTCATCCATTATTACACTCCTAGTTAAAATTTTAAGACACAGGAGGAGAAAATGGTAATTTTGTAGCTCAATCTTAACACATTTTAGGAGCCAGTGTTATTTAAAATTTAAGTTAATCAGCCAGAGGTAAAGATTTCTTAACTCTACTTTTTTCAGGACATATTTACCTGACTGTTAAGCAGGGTTTAATAGTGAATAAAGCTGGTTTACAGATCTTTCATCAATATGTTACCCTAATTTAGTATGTGCTTTTATTTTTAAGATTTAATGACTTCCTAAGGCATAAATTCTAAACAGAGAATGGAGCACACAAGATGATATTAGTTAGGGTGTATGTACTCAGATGTGTGTTGTTTCTGCCATATATATTTTTTAGAAATATCAGTGTATACTTAACATTAATTTAAAGTTAAAAAATATTTATAAATTCTTATTATGTTCTCAGAACCATGGGGCTTATAAAATCATACTGTGAGATAAGGCACACTCATGTGAAAAAGCAGTACAAAAGAGAACAGCGCATATTTAAGCTTTTTAAACATGCTGAGTACTATTTAAACAGGACAAACAGGCCCAAAATGGAGTTGCTTATGCTAAGCCCCAAGTCATCAAACTGAGACTTAATTACAGTTTCAGGCTCTCCCAGAAATGGAATCTTCAACCAGATAATCAGGAATCACCTGATTAGCACTAGTTAGGTAACCTGGCTGACGGACCCCCGCCATTCCCTCAAGGAAAGTAATCTTGCAATAACCAATCTGATTTTTTGCCTGGTATCACTTCCTTGTTCCTGCTCCCTTCCACCTATGAAAGTCTTTCATTTTGTAAGCTCCTGAGAACTCCTTCCTATCTGCTGGATTGGATGCTGCCCCATTCATGAATCGTTGAACAAAGCCAAGAAGATCTTTAAAATTTACTCATGTGAACTTTGTTTTTTAACAGGAGGCAACATCCAGTGTGAATTCCTGTGAATTTTGATTTGTCCTTCAGATTCTGCACCCCAGTTCCAAGGGTGTGGGAGTCTTTTCCCCATACCAAGCAATTCTCCGACACCAGCTGGGTGTCCTACAATTCAGCTCACTTCTGACACTACCTGGGGATAGAGTCAGATCCCTCAAGTTAAGGGCTCAGTCCCACAAGACTGCCGCCCCTACCCCGACTTTAGATGTTGATCAAAAATCCAGGTTGTTGCCTGAGTTTCTGCTCTACCTGCTATAGATTGGAGGTTCCAACAACCCCCGCCTTGGGTTTGATTAGTTTGCTAGAGCAGCTCACAGAACTCAGAGAAATATTTTACTTCCTAGATTATCGGCTTATTTTAACAGGATATAACTCAGAACAGCCAGATGGAACAGATGCATGGGGCAAGTTATGAGGAAAGGGCACAGAGCTTCCACGCTCTCTAAGCACGCCACGTTCCCCGAATCTTCACACATTCACCACCCCGGAAGCTCTCTGAACCCTGTCCTTTTGGTTTTTTTAAGGAGGCTTCAATTAAAAAGGAATGATTGATTAAATCATTGGCCACTGGTGACTGAACTCCATCTCCAGCCTTTCTCCCCTCCCAGTAGGCAGCAGTGGGGTGTGACTGAAAATTCCAACCCTCTCATCACAGGGTTGGCTCCACTGGCAACCAGGCCCCCTCCTCTGGTGGTTTCCAAAAGATATCTTTATCTCTTCATCACTTAGGAAATTCCAAGAGTTTCAGGAGTTCTGTGCCAGGAAAGAGGATGAAGACCAAATATATATTTCTTGTTATATCACAGTCTCCTCTGCTTTTCTGCAGAAATACAAGAAAAAAAGACTTTAATAAAGCATTTTTTAACAGAAATATTACCTTTCACTTTTCCCAAGTACCTTAAAAATTGAAGTCAAATACAGAGAAAAGGGAAACTGCACTTATGTTTAGTGGATATGTTGTGGATATACTAACTTGAAATAACATACGCCTGGCCCCTCTCTATCCTGGACAAATTGTTTACCAGCTCTGAGTCTAGCAGGCCTGCCATGTCTATTAACCTAATTGCTATCACAGAAAATGTTTTGAAACTGATGGAAGATGATTATGGGGATGGAAGTT
Source organism: Equus quagga (assembly GCF_021613505.1). Taxonomy (NCBI): domain Eukaryota; kingdom Metazoa; phylum Chordata; class Mammalia; order Perissodactyla; family Equidae; genus Equus; species Equus quagga. The sequence continues at coordinate 49,504,687 of NC_060275.1, read as the reverse complement.
AAAAGCATTATTACTGCTACTAAAAGATAAATATAGGAACCACTTCACCAACACTGGAAATTGGTAAATGGAGAGCAACTGTTGTCCCTTTGCTTTCATCTGTGTTACTTAAATCAATTTTCTTTGTGTCCATTAGGCCAGAGATAAGTCACTAAATCTCAAAATAGGAAAGAATTTTTAGAGTTTAGTCATCTAAGACAAGCCAGACCATTCCAGATCCAACGTGACCTATTTAAAAGACCTTTAGGGAAGGTGATTTCAAAATATCTTTTTGAGAACTCATTTCAATGTCAAATTATTAAAAAAAAAAAAGGATATAATTCTACTTTTAAAAACTACTTATCTTTTCTATATTGCACATAAATTTAATCTGCTACCCACAGAACAAGAATGACAAGAAAAATAACAAGAGTAACAAATGATAGCTACCAGCTTTTCAAGGTCTACTTTTGTGCATTCACCTTATTTTAATTTTATCTAGCATATAAAATCCTGTAAAGTATTATTACCCCATTTTACAGGTGATGAAAATGAGAGTCAGAAAGCTATTTGTCCAAAGTTAAACAGCTAAGGAGCAGAGAAACAAAACTGTAAACATAATTGATGTTGAGCGTTTTGGGTTTTTTTTTTTTCGCTATGCTATGATGTTTAGGAAAGCTTTTTCTCCATCTTTACTCAAATCCTTTGTTGAGGCTGTTGGAAGTAAAGCGAGCACTCTAACTCAGCACAATGAATCCCAAAGTATGTGATGCTTAAATTTTTCTTTCAAGTTACAGGTGTTGAGGCAGGCTTAATTAAGAGAGGCAGGTGAAGAAGCAGGTAGGCATAGAAAGAGCCAGCTATTGGAAACAGAAAATAAAGGGAAGCTGTGTGCACTTGAAGCACCTATTCTGTAAGTGCCTTGTATTTCCCAAGACCTGCCTTCTCTCCTTCTACGCAAATTTGTGTACTAATTATTATGCTTACTAATTATTATGCGTACTAAGTAGCAACTTGATTTGGGCAAAAAGCTAGATATGTTGAGTCTGAGAACTTCATTCCCAAAGCCCTGACTACGGAAAGGCACTGGGATGCTAACAAAGCAGGCGCTGCCCCGTACTCACAGGCAGCCAAGGAGGGTGCAGGTGCGGCGTTTAGGACGAGAGGAGACCATGGAAGATTTTGACAAGATGTTAACAGGCTGATTTTAGCTAGAGACAAGCTGACCTGAATTATTCTGTAAAAACATTCAAGTTTTGCCCTATGTGTATTCAACACATAGAAAGGACAATTCTCCTGCTCTTGTTCTGAACCGAGAAAGGACAGGCAGAGCTTTCGAACCTGCTGCTACAGCATCTGCTGGTGGCGGATGATGGCCATGTGCTTCTGAGGAGTCTAGCCCCGAGTCGCTGATCCAGATCAATGGAAGCAAATCTTCAGGTCAGCTCTTCCTGAATCATATGCATACTTTCACAAGAGCAGCTTCGTGTTGGACTAGGAAAAACTGTTTAGGTTAAGGATATTGAAAGCATGCAGCTCAGGGCTCACAAACTATGCTTTAGAGCAGTAGTTCTCAAACTGTAGCATGCATAAGAACCGCCTGGAAGGCTTGTTAGTGCCCAGATTGCTGGGCCTACTCCCAGAGTTTCTGATTCAGTCGATCTGGGGTGGAGCCTGAAAATTTGCATTTTTGACAAGCTCCAATGTGTCCTGATCCTGCTGGCTAGGGAAAACACTTTAAGAACTACTGCTGCAGAACAATTAACTCTGGCTTCACAGTTTTGAAGATTTCCATTCCCCTACTTTAGGCTCTACCGATATTTGCTATTTGTGAAAACACTGGATATCCTTTTTTCCATCATTTACCACAAGTTAACTCTCTTCTTGGGTAGTTAAAAAATGGCAAAATCTTCTAAATTACTTTAGAGTCTAGACATTCTCAAGGCAGAATAATATTAGGTTGGGTAAATCATGTAAAAAGCTGGAAATCAAGTTATACACTGTTAGTAACATCAGTGGAAGCATTCCTAAATGGTCAGTGGTCAGATTAAAAGTTTCAACCATTTATTCCAGCTGTAGGTTGAGCCAAACCAATGCCTGTTATAGCTGGCAATACAAAACTCTTCTGCCAAAATGGTACTATAATTTCTCAGTTAATGTTCACAGGCTCTGGTTGGACAAAAAATGGAAAGAAGTTTGAATCTAAACCTCATCTTTACATTTTTTAAGTTACTCTTTTTTTTTTCACAAAAATAATGCTGCTTTTCCTAGATAGAACAAAAAAGCCACAATTGCTGGTAAAAATAAGATCTAAAATAAAAGTACGAATCACCATATTAGGCATAATAAAGATTTTTTCCCCCTGAGTTTTCCTTGTGAAATATTTAGAAGAATTACACTTACTGATTTGTCAGACACTAAGCATTTACCGACGAGGAGATAGTGATAGTTAATTGTCACTGTGCATCAGCAGCACCTGGAGGTCTTATTCAAATAGCACAATTCCCAAACCACATAGGTGAAAGGGCCAGGAATCTGTATTTTAACCAGCATCTAGGTGATTTAAGCACCACATGGAGGAGCATGAACGAAAGTGAGTAACGTGTCCTGGGCTCCTTGAAAGAAAGGAATCCAGTCCTACAGCAGGGGGCTATTGATTGTAGCTTTTAGAGGACAGTTAGATTTATTGTCCTGTGCAGCAATAGCTGAGGTAGGCTGCTCTACCGCCAACAGGGACATGAACAGAAGTCAATAACTTCGTGCTATCTAGCTGTAATAACAGATATCAAGGTTAACATTCCTAGAGGACATGAAGATGTTTAAGGGGTCATAGTTGAACCAGCAACTATATTATAAACAATGTTTTATTAATCTACTAAATTTGAGGAAATCACTTTTACATGAAGACTAGGTTAATCGGAAAGAGGTATTTCCATTTCCATTATTGTTAGGAACTGAAATATCCTATACATTCATTTAAAACAGTCATTTTCAAAATAACAAGTAATATTCATTACCTTATTTGCTTTTCAAGAAAACTTGAAAAGCAGGCAGAGAAAGCATGATTAATCCCATTTTACAGATGAGAAAGAATCAGATGGATCGACATCAAGGTCTGTGTCCATGACCTTGGAAATTTCCAAAGTCATACGGCCCATGAACATCAGGATCAGATCTCAAAGCCAAGCTTTCTGACATCAGGACTTCACCAATGTAGAGTATTGCTTTTTTCTTATTACAAAAAGCAGTGAATTGGTAAAATATTGCTTTGTAAAAAGATTAGTCTGTGTAAAACAAATAACAATAATTATAATTATTTTCAGTCGCTTACTTGGCTAGGGGAGGTGTATTCTTAATACCTGACATTCCTCTTGAATGTAGCCCTCTTGTATGCCTTTTAGGTAGGTCTTCTATATGTTGTAAATTATACTCACTTTTCACTCATTCCTACTCACATTTTCTATGCAATACTTCTGTTTTAAAGAGGTTTCCTATAGGAAAATCGAGGCAAAATTCCACAAGCAGTATTAGAGAAAGGAAAAATAAGAAAGACAAAAGGACTGTGTGGCCCATAATGAAAGGTCTGTAGCCAGCAGTAAATAGGGTCTGTCTTGTTTTTCTCACCACAACTCCCACCAAAATCTCTCTGTCTCTCCCAAAGTAATTATTCGGAATACTTAGCGGTCAAGCCAGCTTTGAAGGAGATTGTTCAGATTTATAGATCTTCTTATCCCCAACAATATTGCCTGTTTTGAAATCCTCTTTAATACCATATTGCAAAAGGTAATGCCTCAATATATCGGCTATGGTAGAATGCTGGCCCTGCTAATATCTGATTAAAAGGTATCCTTACTACTTATTTTTCTTTTTTTCTGAATAATATTGCAAACTAAGGCTTATTTCCTAAATAAACATTAGGTATTATTAGCTCTGATTTGGTAATGTCAGCAAATTTTAAAGTTGATACATTATAATTTACTTTTTAAGATATATATTAAATATAAGCCCTCTTGCTGTTTAAAAGTGTCCATTGTAATGTGTGAGTAGCAGGTCACTAGTGGGAATTCAGAGCACGGAATCTTTACCAGGTATTTAAACAAAGTATTGAAGTTCTGCAGAAAAGGCCACTTCTCTGTGATCAATTACATTATATCTGGAACATACAGATTGAATTTTTAAAATTAGGAAAATATAGTGTATTTGACCAAGATAATGACAATTTTAATTAATTCTTTCATCTTTCAAACTCAGTGTTATAATGATGTTTAATGCTATCCATGTTTTAAAAGAAAATACAAGCGATCTCTTCCACTGAAAATTCTCCTTAAGAAAACGATATTTTAAATAATAGGCACTATTTCACCATGAATGCTTTAAAATATAAAAATCTGATGATAAAGTTTCCCTCCCCCAATGAGACTATCATTCCTGCCAAATTCTAAATTATGTTTTCAGAAACGTTTCAATTATGCAAATCAATGTTTATTACATTTTAAAATAAGGAAACTTGTTCTCATGTTTATGCAAATTTTAAAAAAATTACTTAAAAAGCTGAGATTATCCCTTGGAATGGAAATAGCTTTTCCTTCCTTCCTCCCTCCTTCCCTCCCTCCCTTCTTTCTTTTTCTTTCTTTCTCTTCTTCCTTCCTTCCTCCCTCCCTTCCCTGCCTCTCTCTCTCTCTCTTTCTTTGTCTTTTGCCAAACTCTAGTTGAGAGTCCAAGGATTATTTGCAGGATGGATTTGATATTCCGAGGGAAAATGTCGTGTGTACGTTAGGCTCTGCAATATTAAAGAGAACTGAATCTCACTTTCACTTTTCCTCTCTGGCTTCCTTCTGCAGCCCATTTTTCTCACTTGCTCAATCCTGGCTGATCCTTCTCACACTATCAGGTCATCAACCTTCTTTAAGCGTCCCAATCCCAGTCAAAACGCCTCCTATGCTAAATTGCTCTCAGAATCAGGGCCTGTAGAGATACCACAGATGGCCAGTGTTGGACGAGGCAGGCTTTATGCCAGACACCAAAGTCACAGGACTCTAGAAGGAGGAAAGCGGGAAAGGGCTGGAGATGGTGAAGAAAGTGTTCTGGATCCAACAATTCCTGGTTTCTACAAGCAGATGAGTATTTCACTGCATCTTACTTGGAAAGAATAGACAACTTTTAATGGTATGCATTAAGAAATGGGAGCAAATGAAATCTCATTTAATAGCCTTGGATAATCCAAAATTCAGTTCTACTTTAGTTTGAAATACATTTTGATTTTCTTCCTATGAGGCCAGTCTTCCTTCCTAATAATTATTTAAATGTTTGCATTTATTGAGCATACACCAACTGCTCTGAGACAGTAAGAAAATGTGGCAAGTAGGAGGAAGAGGTTAGAATAAAGCTTATGCAGTAAAAAATATAAATACCTGCCAGAGGTAATTCACAAGGTGGATAATCTATCATGAGTTGACTACTACATATAATATCACATACAGATGAACAGTAATTTGCTTTCACATACACTACTGGAAAATATCTAAGGGCTAAAATAACTCTAATGAGTTGGAAGGGACTCTATAGTTTCTTATTCTACATAATTTTGTCACATATCTCTTTCTTTTCAAGTTCTTTCAATGGAAAAGTACCAATATAAACATCAATCCTATTAAATCAGAGGATGCAATAATACGTGGAAAACACAGAAGGGACTGGCAAACTTCACAAAGTCACAGACTCAGCAGGAGAGTGAAACATCCCCGCAGGGTGTACAGGGGCCAAGTGTGCAGGGTATAACGAGAGAGAATTGATAAGGGAGAGAACTTAGACACACAAGTGAGGCTTTAACAGTCAGGAAGCTGTGTTGAGGTAGGATTAGACATTTCCTGTGATTCTTCCAGAAAACAGATTTAGAGCTCCAAGACATTGTACATTTACCACAAAGTCTTGTGTAGTTGTAATAGTGGCTTTTGGGCACACCAGGTAACCTGTTAAACCACTCTGTGAGGGGAGAGAGGTGTTATCATTCTTTCTAACTGAGAATCCTGAGGTGCTGCCAAGAAGTGGCAGGTATCTTTTCAAGAGATGTCCTTTTGCAGCCCCAAGCATATTAGAATCAGTGCAGAATTCAGATCAGAAGCGGTTGTGGGATGGGGTGAATTAGAAGGGAAGAAGCAGACCACTAGAAGAGTATTGCAACAGTCCAAGTACAAGAGGAGGTTAGTAGGTGTCCAACAAATGGGCAGTAAATGGAGAGCTATGGGGGTCAAGAGAACTTGAAATAGGAAGAAACCTTAGAATAACCAGAACTGTAGAAAATTAGTGGCTTTATGAGAAAATGCAAACAGAGATAATTTAGTCAAATGCTGAATGAAAACTTATTTCTACGAGGTTGATTTTGGTAATTTGAGTCGACAGCAATTTCTGTGGTCTCTCCCAACTCAAAAGAAGTTGATGATTTTAGGGTCATCTGGATCTTTACTTTTAAAATTGTGCTCTCCTGTCACATTAAATTAGTTTTGTGTTAGTTGGTGAACCACGAAATCCATTTGCTTTATGTAAGAAGGTGGCTTATTCCATGCAATTCTAGCCACAAGACAATAACCATTAAGTTTAATCCCACTTTAGCAATACAAATTTTACCAACCAGAAAACATAATGGGCAAAACACAATTTAGTTAAAAGGAAAAAAAAAGTAACATTTGCAGTGAGAAACAAGAAAACTGGGGGTGGGAAGACTTTCAATTCTAAAGAAAATGGAAGAATCTTCCATAAAACCACCCCAAAGTATTTGGCTGCTCAAGTTTTTCCCTTAAAGGAGAAAAAGATTTCATCTTTACACAAGTAAAGGAAGTAAGTTCTAGCTGGATGAAAACTAGATAAGAAAAAGGAGATCTGGATTTGAACTTTCTGGATTGAGTACCTGCACAAAAGATACGCATTACTGGTCCTCGTTACCTCACAAGAACAGGAGCAACACAGTGCAGTCAAAAGAATAGAGCATTGGGACTCAATTTGGCTGTGGTTTTCAGTAGCTCTCCAAGCCTGGGCAAATCATTTCACTTAATCACGCACCTGAAAGCATCCAGCAGGTGCTCAACAGGCATCTGCTGTGGAACTATCCCACACTGCTCGAGATACGGCGATGAATGTAATACAAATTTTGCCCAAAAAACTTACAGTTCAGTAAGAGCATACAAACCTGTTGAAGGTGTTATGATAACTACTTTGGGAAAAAGGGAAAGAGGAGAAGAACAGTCAACTTTACAGATGCGAGGAAAGGAGGAGTCTCAGGAAAGATCTAAAGCAAAGTTTATCCTTGATCAAAGTCTTGACAAAAGGGTCGATTTTTATCAGGTGCATACTCTTGGTAGTAGTTATAGTGGTGTGTGTATTTGTATGTGTTGGGGTGGGGTGGCGGTGCTATGCCAGATACAGAAAATACCACGAAAAAGCACAGAAGTAGAACAGTAAGCAGTCCACTATACCTGATCCATCCAACTTGAGATCTAAATCAGGGAGGAAACTGGGGATTTGAAAAGTCTTTATAAGCATAAAGTGAAACCAAAGACCAGAAACAAACAAAAAAAATTGTCAAAATTACAGTTAGAGTTGAAAAGCAATAGCAAGATATAAAAACATGACATTGACATATAAGATATGGCATATGGGACATACTAGCACATGGGATAGCAAAAGGTTTATAGTTGGTATCAATTGATAAAAGATGAACAATCTATTAAAAATGGGTGAAAGACAATTTGCAAAAGAAATAATAAACTGTCCAATAAAAGTATGCTACAATATTCAGTCTCACTATGAAACAAGGATTGACAAAGGTGATTCATTGTTAATATTGCGGAAGAAGTGTAGGAAAATTATATAGCCAAGAGCAGAGGTAAGACATTATTAAATAATATTTCTGGAAGTAATTTGACAATCTCTAGCAAAACTCTTTGACCTAACCTTCCTTCTAGAATTTAAGCTTAATTAACAAATCAATCTAGTATGAAAAGCTATATTTCATATACGTATATAATTAATATTACTTAAAAGAGCTAAAACAATGAAAACAATCCAAATGTCCAGCAATGTTATTTAAACAAATTATGATATATCTACACCATGCAATATACAAAATAACTAAAATGATGAGGCACGGTGGCTTTTTTTATGACAAGGAAAATAACCATAATATAATGTTAAGTGAGAAAAGGCAGTTACTGATAGTGTTCATTTAAAAAATGATGCTGAAAAAGATGATGCCTTAGACGATGGTTTCATTTTTATTTGTTTCTTTCCTTTTCAGTCTCCATAATTCTCTCTTTCCAAGTAGATTAAAATCTTTAGAAAAGTTCATGTGTGGAAGGTAGTCAACCATACGATATCCATGAGTTTGGGCACCTCACAGATACACGTCATGTTGAGAAATAATAAATTTTTGGTCTTCTTACTTCTATCAAAGAATACACAAGTCTAGAAAAGATAATAACTACAGATTTATCTCCTTTTGAAGGGGTCAAGAGACATAAAATTAACATTGTTGAAAGGAAAATAAATCCCCCAGTTATTCATGCTATAGCTTTAAGCAGGTCAAAACTAAATTGGTAGGAAAATTCAATAAATCTATAGATTTTCAATACTAATAAAGTCAAATCAACCAAATAACATTAACTTCTATTTTTTAAAAGTTAGTGAATCCTAAATATTTCTAAATAATATAGCATTCTAATAAAGAATTATCAGAAATACACACACATATGTATATACATATATAAAGTATCACATTTCCAAAAGTTAAAATGAAATATGAAACTATACATAATGGAACTCTCGTACATTGCTGATGGAAGTATAAATTAGTTAAAACATTTTGGAAAACTGTATTTGCTAAAGCTGGAATTACATATATGCTCTGATCCAGCAATTTTGCTCTCAGGTATATAATCGTCCCAAATATAAAAATATATATGTATACACACACATATATATTCACCAAAAATATAACCAAGAATGTTCATAGCAAAAGGACCATTCAATACATTTCAGTATAGTCATACAATAAGAACAAACTATTAATATCTACACTCAACAACAGGGATGGATCTCATAATTGTAATCAACAAAAGACATTACAGTGGATGGTATGGTGTGCCACAGAAAACTCCCCTTCAACCCAAGGTATTCATTTCCCTGGCTGCCAGGAGTGTCACCTGCTGAAGGTTCATGCCTGAGTTTCTCTGCCACAAGGAGCAACCCTCAGCCAATGAATGGTTAATGTGGGCCTGGCACCATTGATTCAATGTGGGACATCCTCTGAAGGGCTGCCTTGCTCCAGAGCACCCATGGTTTTGGCTGAGGCCTTTAGTGCAAGTGCATCTTAGTTCAAATTCTCCCTGTGCCAAACCTGCTTATCTCCTTCCCTTACAGAAGTTGTTGCCAAGAAGATTCCCCAAAAACCTTTCTTCATGCAAATCTCTGGAGTTTCAGAATGTCTCCTGGTGGACTCAACCTAGGAGGGTTGCTACCAGGAATAGTGAAATAACACCCACCAGAAAGCTAACAATGACGACTCACCACCAGCAGAGAACTGGTAGCCCCTGGGATGTGATAATGATACAATTATTAAAACTTTTACTGGTGGAAGGAAATACACTGGAAAGTACAATATTGTGACTGTTTGAAAGGTTCAGGTGAAGTAGTAATTACAAGGGCAATGAGATCAGATGGCTCTTGCTGAAGGTACACTAGAGAAAGGCAATGAAACACTGAGGCCACCAATTTACAGCAAAGTGTGAAGGTCAGGGGAACTCTGCTTCTATTCTCCACTGCTGCATAATAAACCACTCCAAACTTAGTGGCTTCAAATAATGACCATTTTATTATTTCTCATGATCTGTGGGTCGACTAGGCTCAGTTGGGCAGCTTTTCTTCTCCAGGCCTGGAGTCATCTGAGGGCCTGAGGTTCCAGAATATGAAACACAGTTCACTTATGTGAACCTAAGACATCAGTTTAGAATTTTGACTGGAGCACCTCAGTTGTCCTTCGTGTGACCTCTCCATGTGGCTTGGGCTCCTCATAGCATGGTGGCTGGGTTCCAAGAGAAGAAAGAGAAAGTTGCCAGTCCTCTAATGGACTCAGAAGTCCAAGAACATCACCATCACTCTGCCAGTTTTTATCGGTCATAGCCAGTCACAAGTCCAACCCAGATTCAAGGAAAGCAGAAATAAACTCCATTTCTTGATGTGACATGCTTACACAGGGAGAATTGGCAGGGGTGAGAGATATCCTCAGTTTGCAAGACTAACTACCCAGCCTCCTTGGTAACATATAAAGAGACTCTCAGTTCCTGCAGTCAGAGAGCAGAAAAGGCTGATGAGGAGGCTCTAGGTTTAAATATAAGGGACGATCTGACTTCTCAGCCAGCCCCAACAAGTCTGCTGTGCCACAGTCAGGTCCCTTCTTGGGAAGGAGAGGGAACATGATATTTGAGACATGGACATCTTGGTCAATGCACTCGAAAATACATTATCACTGGATTGCCCTGAACCTCCTTGGCCTAACCAAGTGGCCCACTCCACTCTTCTAAGGCTGGCACTAATTCATGTACAAAGATGATGCCAAGACCTCTGCCTTGCAGGAGAACAAGTATAGCCATTGGGATATAGCCAGCCCACTTCCCCTTTGGGCTGCCAAAAAATTACTAGGTCATCACAACATAACCTGGCTGGGTAAGTGCCGGGTTCCCTAACAGAACAGAAGATCTGTATACTGAAGGAGCTGTGGGACCTAACTAACATGCATGGCCAGAGCTGAGAGAACCGATTCAGGCTGGATTCTAAGAGTCTTGGATCAAGTGGGGAGGAATATAATGTTTAGTAAGGGATGGTTCACTGATATGGAAACAATCACCTATGACATAGGACATAACTCCCCGAAAATAACCCCAGAAGACAGTGCTAACATGTTACTAAGATGCCTCTTGGAAGTTTGGAGAAAGCAATGGTCCACATCATGGCAGACAATAGAAAAAAGGATCAAAGGGTATAGAGAAGTGAGCATGGTAGAATATATATTCCAGGATATACTAAGGCCAAAAAATCTACCAGGTGACCATGTTCTGTGGGAGTTCCTGGAGAACACACAGTTTACCGAAGTAATAAGAAATGTGCTGGTTAGATAGGCATGAGCAACACTGACATGCTCAGTGTACTGTCCTAGGCCAGGGCTGATCGTAAGAGATGCTGTTACAGAGCGATGCTCCTGACAGCAATGGTGAGTACAATTATCATCAAGAATGGCAGCCAGGGGTTGTTGACTCATATAAGGTAATGCAGATGATTAATAAAACTTAATATTCTTTGTGGAAAGATATATGGGCAGCCAACAAGCGTACTGTTCAATTATATGATCAAAACAGATCAAAACATATCAAATGTGGATGATCATAAGGTTGAGAAGAGCTGCCTCAATAAAAATCCATGATCTCGCGCCTAATTTCTGGACCTGAGCCAGCCAGTTTTTAGATGCCAAGCCCATTAACTAAAGGAAAAACTGGGTTCCCATGAAGAAGGACCCTGAAACTCATGGCAAGTATGTATGTTAATGATTTCTGCAGTCCTTCACCAAAGGGGCCTACACCCTTTTACTTAGGTACCCACGAAGAAGGGAAAGGATACTCAGACATGTCAAGGACTGTTGGATACAGCATACAAAATTACAGGCAGTAGTGCATGACTTGCCTGATTGATCAGAGGCCCGGAAGGAGAATGAATTGAAGACTGAGAGGAATGCGGTCCAAGGAAGAGGCACCTGGAAAGACCTGTGGGAGTGAGCACAGTGTGTGAAGAGCTTGAAGAGCTTTTTATCCCATGATAGAGCCTACCAGAGAGCAGCCACCACTGACGAGGTGGATACAACTAGGCAGACAAATGATCTGGTCAGATGACATCAGCCAGTGCCCCCTTGACCACTCCAGTGGCAGCACAATGGGTGTGTGAAAAGAGTGGCCAAGGTAGCAGAGATGGATGCTATGCATAGGCCCAACATCAGGGGCTCCAACTCATCAAGACTGATATAGCTACTGTCCAGCTGCATGTCAAATCTGCCAGCAACAGAAATTCCCTAATATGGTACTATCCCTCCGAGAGAACAAGCAGACACTTGGCAAACTGAAATACACTGGAAACCTACTCTGGAAAAGGCAGTGATTCATCTCAACGGGAACTGATACATATTTCAAGTATGAATTTGTTTTTGCTGCCCAAAGGATGTCAGCCAGCACCACTGTCCACAGTCTTAAAAAGTACGTAATCCACTGGCATAGGATGCTATGTAACATGCATTGGACTAGAGCACCACTACATCAAATGAGGTATGGAAGTGGACACATAACTGTGAGGATCCACCAGTCCTATCACAAAAGCTGCTAGCCTGACAGAGGATGGAAGGGCCTTTTGAATTTGCAATTGAGGTGCCAGTTTGGGTAGGATACTTTGCCAGCATGGGACACCATATTTCTAGGATTCAATATACACCCTAAATCAGGATGACTGTTTAGGAACCAAGGGGCGGATGTAAGAGTGGCTCATTAACTATTTCTCCCAATGACCCATTTGGGAAATTCGTACTTTTCCTACTCAAAACTCTAGGTTCTGAAGGTCTAAAGATCTGGTTCCCAAAGGGGCCACATCAAGGGTAAAATGAAACTTTAAACTATGGCTGCCACCCAGCTTCTCTGAGCGTCTTTTATCAAGAGGCCAGCGGATGTGGAAAGAAGTCACAATTCTGACAGGAATATTTGATTCAGATCATCAGGAGGAGTTAAGACTGAATGTCTCACAATGGGGTAGTGAAGGACACGTTTGGCACGCAGGTAATTTGCTAGGGCATTTTTTTTTTTTTTATATCTTTCTGACCAGTTGTGATGGTAAATGGAAAAGTGCAGCAGCCTGAGAAGGGCTTGGTGTTCAGGAACTCAGATCTTTTACAGACTATAGTCTGGATCACTCTACTTGGTAATCTGTCTAGACAAGCAGAAGTGCTAACTGAGAGTGAGAAGAAACTATAATTGGTAGGAGAGGAAGGAGATGATGAATATCACTTGTGACCCAGAGACCTTGCTGCAGCAAGGACTTTATTTCACCCCACGAGTCCCCTTATTGCAACTTCTCTCAGGAAAAGAGACCAACCAAAATTCTGGAGGAACCATCCAATGAGGTTCAATGAATCAAGTGAATCTCAGTGGCCCGGTGGGTGGACTACAGTAGATACTAAGTGCACCTCCTCTACTCCTCTTTTAAGACAGATGGTCAAGGCAGGGGTACAAGAGCTCGTATCCCTTGCCTATTTGGGCCACCCGGCCCGGGAGTCCGTGTGGGACTGTGTGAGGTCTTTGGTGAAACTGCATCTCAATTTAACTTCCTCCTCTGCTGAAACCTCCTTCCCCTACTGTCTCACAAGTCATGTTGCCAAGAGGATTCCCCAGTAAATTTCCTGCATGTCAATCTCCATCTCAGAGTCAGTTTCTAGGAAAGCTAATTGAAGTCAGAAGCCAAATACAAAAGAACACATACAGTATAATTAGATTTATATCAAGCTCAAACACAGGACGAAATAAAATAGAGTGTCATACATCAGGACAGTGGTTTCTTTTGAAGGGCAATAATGGCTCAAAGAGGAGATAAGGGGCATCTGGAGAACTGATAATGTACTGTGTCTTGTCTGGGGGCTAATGACATAGACGTAATCACTGAAATTCATCAAGCTGGGAAATTATGATTATTTCATTTTATTTATATATTCTATACTTCAAGAAAATGGCTTTTTTTTTTTTTGAGGAAGATTAGCCCTGAGCTAACATCTGCTGCCGATACTCCTCTCTTTGCCGATGAAGACTGTCCCTGAGCTAACATCCATGCCCATCTTCTACTTTATATGTGGGATGCCTGCCACAGCATGGCTTGCCAAGCGGTGCCATGTCCGCACTCGGGATCCAAACCAGCGAACCCTGGGCTGCCAAAGTGGAACGTGCACACTTAACCGCTGCACCACCACGCTGCCCCGAGAGGATGTTTTCTAGAAATCTACATTTTGCAATCCTTGTCAACAATTCAAAAGTGATTTCAGTTATGAGGGGCCAGAAGGTCACCAATATGAACACGAATTATCATCCTTCATCCTTAGACTCTGAATCCAACAGCCTGTGTTCAATCCAGTTATATACATACTAACCATGGGAAACTGGTCAGATTTTCAACTCTGTTAAGCTTGTTTCTTCAACTCTAATATGAATGAAAACAGTACCACATGGAATTGTTGTAAATTACTAAATAAGATAATCCATGTCAATAACATAGGACAATGCTGAAATGGAATATAGAACACATTCAATAACATGTTAACAATTATGGTTCCTTTTTATGAAGGGATTAAAGTAAATTTAAACTATTTCTAGGATGTCTTAGAAATTGCTTTTCAAAATAAAGATGAGATAGTATGTCTTGTTTTACTCATAAAAATAAATAAAAGTTACCTGAGTACACAAGAAGAGTTCCCTTTACATGATGCTCAGTATATAAATAACCATTGTTATTATGATAGATATTTAGTCTGTTACAAGAACAGTGATAAGTAATGTAGAGGCTGTATTCTCTCTCAGCAAAGTTAAGAGTCGGTGGCATCTTCACATTGTCGAATGACATGGGCTATAAAATATGATATTCTCATAACTGAATTCTGACTTTGCCAACTACTAGCTGTGTCAATGTGCACAAGTTGTTTCTCTTCTGAATCTACAGTTCTTCGACTCTAAAGGCAATGATGTTCACTTCACAGGATTTTCTGTGATATTATATCAAACAGCATTGTGCTTAGAACCCTGGGTTGATTGAAATATATATTTCCCATTCCTCTTCCTGCTTACGGCCAAGGACAGCATACTTACATAATGGCTGCTGATACTACAGGAATAATCTTTAGTGGATGAATAATTTTCAAATAGATTTTAAATCAAGTAACAAGCCTCACGTTCCCTGTAAATCTTCCTACCCAGCACAGAGACTTGTAATAATATATCATAAATTAACGTTTATGATGGACGAGATAAAAATTGTATGGAAATGGAATTCATAATTTAGACCACAGTATTATGTTCTGGACAACTTTCCCAATTAGTGTTTCACAATTTGAGTCATGGAATTGATTTTTAAAATGTGACAATATGACAATGTTTTATAAAATATAAGCTGAAAAGAAGATTACAGTGTTTGCAATATTGAAATTTATTTTATTACTTGCATGATAAAATAAGCATTCAAAATTAAAAGTTTCCAAATCAGACACCTTGCATGCAATGTATCAGGTTACCAATTTGTAAAGTTCACTACAACATAATTTTGCATACTAAACTGTCTTTTAACAAAGGATTAATGGCTCAAGATCCTAAAAACAAATCAAATATTAATTTTTTTACTATAAATTTGATTTACCTTTTCTCTACTGTTGCAAAAGTAATCTTGGAATGTAAATGATATGTACGGATATCACATTTTCGCTGATACAACTGCAGGCTCTGTCACTTACTAACTCTGTGTCTTAGGCTAAGTTTCTCACCTCCCTGAACCTCACTTGTTTAGGCTATAAAACGAGAGTGTCACTTGCCTCTGAGGGTAATCATGAAGAACAGAAGCCATCTCAACAAAGAGCCTAACACACTGAAATATAGTAGGAGTTCAACAAAAGGGGCTCTTATAACATGAGCTTTGCATTATGCATCATACTGGTGAGTGCCTGAGAATTGACTTAGTTTTAGTTCTTAGAGAATTTCTCAATTCTCTCTCTTTTAATCGCTTTGAGGTTTCACAGTAAAATAAAAACCTGCAACCCTATCTCTTATGTTGATGCTGTTCAATAAACACATTACAGTATTTCAATTCTGCCACTGGTATCTTGGCAAGGATTCTGGCTGGAATATATTGTAGGCATAAAGACCTAAATGTGTAGTGACATATTCATACATCATGAAATTCTACAAAGATGCAGTGGCCATTAAGAAAAAATAAAGTGTATGTTCACACTTCATACAATATTGCCTATCCTGTCATTATTTATTTTCAGGTGTCCTGCCCATTGTGTTCTTCAAATTCCATAGATGAGCTATACCCAGGTCAGACTGCTACTTTGAGTTATGACACTGTAGAAAGGAATATCAAAACAGGCGCAATTTATTAATAGCAACTTCTATACTTCAAATTCCTTTCATTCATGAAAAATGAAAGAATCACATGTTGATTTCAATCATTTTCTAGTTCAAGTAGGAATTTTACCATAAGACATTTGTAGAACAACATACAATATGAACTTTTAAAAAGAATTAAATGTGTTTGGTTAATATCTGAAACAGTAAGAAGCCTATGAACTGCCTGAATACATCCAGACCTACATAATTCTAAATACTCACTACTTCATTTTCTATACAATCCAATTTTCTAACCATTGACTTACTGCAATAGAGGGTAAGAGATGCTGTTACCAGTTTTGGGAAGACCAATTTAAGATGCTATAGGAAATATGTGCTAATTGTGAAGTGTACTTTGATGGGTTGGAAAACAGGCAGGCAAAGACAGAACGGCATGGGAGACAGAACACAGGCTTTACGGGTCCGGAGGACCTGGGTTCAAACATGAGTTCAGTCACTTACTCGATCCACTTTTGCCTTTATATTTTTATCTTTCTTAAAACCTCAAAAGTGTAGTATGTTATAAGAAAACTAAACTTTCTAATACACTGTGACTTGATATACATTCATTTGGGTGAAGGTGAGAAGTCAGGGGTACAGTTTCATTTATTCCTTACTGCAGTAGTCCTATACCCATTAGGGGAGGTCAATTCTCATCTTGTTCAGAGTATCTGCAAGATCAAAATAATACCAAAATATCATTTCCACTTTTCACTCTCATTCTCTCATGAGTTTACAGTAGAATTTTCCAGAGTTTATATGATGCGACGTTGCAACCCACTGAAGGAGACATGAGGCTTCAGCTGCATTGTCTCTTAAACCAGACAGTAAATAGATTTGGAAAATTGTAAAATAATCAATAAAATATTTATGACTAAATATATTTTGTTCTATAAAATATGTGTAATTTTCCCAAAAAGTTACGTTAATATGTAATGGGCTTATTATTCTTGGATCTCGTCAAGATGGCAGTGTGAGCAGATGTTGAATTCACCTCCTCCTATGAACACAACCAGGTTACAACAATATTTGGAAGAATTACCCTCGATTGAAAACTGAAAACTGGATAAGAAGAACCCCCACGACAAGGGACAGTCCTGACAAAGGCAGAACAGGCAGTAATTCCTGCTGGAGAGGAAAAAAGCCACCTTTGGGAGCAGCAGAGCTTCTCAGCTGGCCAGGCGGGAGCCACCCTAAGGTACGCAGCCCTCCCTGGAGAAGTGAGGTCCAGAGTGGGGGCAACACTGCTACAAGCATCCTTTGGACTCAGCCCAACTGAGACGGGGGTCTTTCTGTCTGGCTTTGCTAGCTTTTGATGGCTATTATTCTTATTTAAAATGAATTAATGAATTATTTTAAAATACCTCAACTTTAATTTCTAATACAGTAAATATCAATTATATAACCTACACAAACAAAAGATCTTTGGAGTTTTCAATAAATTTTATGTAAAGGGGTCCTGAAATGGAAAGGTTTGGTAAATGTTGCCTCAGTGTAATGATTTTGTAAAAATTAAGAGCTCTGGGCACTTCCAATTTCCACTCAGGAATACAGACAGCTAGGAAGAGATTGCTCCCACATTTACAAGAAAAAGCTGGACAAACTGAAAATTCTTGAGTTGTTTTGTGCTCACTGAAGAGCTGATGTTGTGGAGAAAACAATTGGCCCCACATCTAAGGAGAGACAGCTGACTGCAGAGAGAGCTAATGTGAGCCTTGACTTACTTGCGATAGACACAACCAGACACCTGTAAGATCAGTTTAGTCAGGGTGGTGGCAAACTGGTAAAGGCCAAGGGTGAAGTGGCAAGAAATTCAGAAGTCTCTGGTGGTCAGAGAAACAAGAGGAGTCCACACCATCTTCAGGTTGGTTTCTCCACAATTTCTACCAGGAGCTCACAGAAAAGCCTGGAAAATGTTGAAGTAAAGTGTCACTTGTGATGCATACCAGTGGGGAGGGAATAGCAACTGCCCCTGGAGAGGCACAGAACTCCACCTAGAACCTTCTCTTCTACCTCTCCTACAGAAAGAAAGCCTTAATCTGTTGAGAGAAGGGCAACTAATGCCACCACTCTTGAGTACTGGAGAAAACCTTCTGCAGCTACAGCAAGAAAACAGAAATAAAACAACACAACTGAAAAACTACCTCTGAGAAAGGGTAAAGAATACACGCTGGGCTCAGAATTACAGATGGGGAAGGGACAGGTGAACTAAGGAGGCCACAGCCTGAATACCCAAGGATACAGTGTCTAACAGTGAGGCTAAATGATAACAACAGAACACTCCACCATCACCTCATCTTGCTGCCACGCTAACACAGCTCAAGTAACGAGTAATTGAAAACACCGCTCAGAGAGGAGCAAAAGGAGGAATGAGGCCCGATCTGAGGTTCAGTGCAAAGGAGAAACCTAAAGCTGAGGATGGAGCAGACACTGAGGGAAAACAAAACACTTCTGACAACCCAGCCTCGATCCTAAAGACAGGGTATCACTAGACGAATTTGAAGCCTGTGGTTCACTGAGGTTCATAATAGCGACAACAAAGTTCAAGCCTAACCCAACTCCTAACTAGATTTATTCAAACCCTGCTCTAAAGGACTAGAAAAAAGAGAGGCATGCTCATTTCTCGGCATAAACACTGTTTACCTCAGTCTCTACTGACCTACAAAAGGGACCCAGTTTTCAACAGCAAAAAGTCACAGGGCATATGAAAAGGAAAGAAAAACAACACACCCCCGATAGAGCAATCAGCAGAACCAGACTCAACTATGACACAGATGGTGCAACTCTCTGATAAGGAGTTTAAAATAACAATGATTAGCATATTAAAGGACCTAATGGAAAGGAGGCTAGCATGTAGGATCAGATCAGAAAGTTCAGCAGAAAGACAGAAACTACAAGAAAGAATCAAAGGAAAATGCTAGAATTAAAAAAATCCACAGTAAACTAAATGAAGAATGCCTTCAACAGATTCATTAGTAGACTCAACATAGTCAAGGAAAGAATCAAGGAACCTGAAGATACATCAATAGAAACTACTCAAACTGAAATATAGAAAGAAAAAGGAGAGAAAAACAAAAAAGCGACAGAGTATCCAAGAGTGGTAGGAAAATATCAAATGGTCCAACATATGTGTAATTGGAATCCCAGAAGGAGAACGGAGAGAACAGGGCAGAACAAATATTTGAAGAAATAATGGCCAAGAATTGTCCAAAATTAAAGACAGACACCAAACTACAGATCCAAGAAATTCAGAGAACACTGGGCAGGATAAAAAGCAAACAAAATCCACCTAGCCATGTCATATTCAAACTGCTAAAAGAAAAAGACAAACAGGAAATCTTAAAGGCAACTACAGGAAAAGACGCATTACACACAGAAGAACAAAGAGAAAAATTTCATCAGACTTGTAGCTAGAAGACAACAGAATGCTGAAAGAAAAAAATCAACAAAGAATTCTATGCACAGTGAAAATACTTTTCAAAAATGAAGAAGTAAAGACATTCTCTAGCAAAGAAAAACTGACATAATTCATTGCCAGCAGACCTACCCTACAAAAAATAGTAAAGAAAGTTCTTCAAGCAGAAGGATTACAATAGCAAACAAAACTTGGATCTACACAAAGAAAGGAAGAGCACTGAAAACTGAATTAACGAATGTAAAATAAAATTCTTTTTTCTTATGTTTAATTGCTCTAAAATATAACTGCCTGTCTAAAACAAAAATAGTAACAACATATTGTGCATTTATAGTACACATAAAAGTAAAATTTATGAAAACAATAGCACAAAAGACAGGAGGGAGGGAGTGAGAACATATGGTTTTATGGTCCTTACATGATGCATGAAGTGATATAACGATATTTGAAGGTAGGCTCTAATCGGATAAGGAGGTATATTGCAAATCATAGGGCAAACACTAAAAGACTAACACAAATGAATAAATAATAAGTTAATATAAGATAAAATGGATTTATAAAAGATTCTCAGTTTATGCAAGAGACAATAAAAGAGAAAAGCAACAACAGATGGAACAAATAGAAAACAGCTAACGTAGCTGTAAAAAAAAATCAAACCCCAAGTATATGCTATCTATAAAAAACATATTTTAAATATAAAGATACAGAGAGGTTAAAATTAAAAGGATGAGAAAAGATAAACTATGTGAACACTAACTAAAAGAAAACTGAAGTAACTATATTTATAGCAGATAAAGTACACTTCAGAAAAAGGAATATCATTAGTAAAAAAGAGGGACATGCCATGATAAAGGGGTCAATTCTCCAAAAACATAACGATTATAAATGTAGATGCACCTTACAACAGAGCTTCAAAATACATTAAGCAAACACTGATAGAACTAAACAGAAATAGACAAAAGTTGGAGACCTCAACACTCTTCTCTAAGTAACTGACAGAACAAGTATATAGCAAATCAGTAAGGGTATGGAAGACCTGAATAATGCTACCAAACAACTTGACATGATTTACAATTACATTTCTAGAACACTCCTTACAACAATAGCAGAATACACAGTCTTTTCAATTTCACCTGAAATATTCACCAACATAAGCTATATTCTGGCTTACCAAAAAACTCAAGTTTTAAAATAATAAAACTAATATAAAGTATATTCTTTAAGTTACCTATGAGCCAAATAGGAGAACTCGAGGAATATTAAAAATATTTTGAATTGAAAGAAAACGAAAATACAACATACAGAATTTTGTGGGATGCAGTTAAAGCAATGTTTGGAAGAAAATTTCTAGTATTAAAAGGGTTACGTTAGAAAAATAATGACTCTGGTGAGACTGCCAGCATTCAAATGTGAGCTCACGTTGTACTAAATGTGTGTCCTTAGGCAATTTGCTTATCTTCTCAGTGGATCAAATTCCTTGCCTATAAGATGAAGGTAACAATAATTCGTACTTCCAAGGAGTGTTACAAGAATTAGATGTGATTATATAGAACCCTTAGCACAATGTCTGGTATCAGCTAATTATTTGTTCATTTCTAATAATTAGTAGACATTTTGGTACAAACTGGAGAGAAGAATGACAAACAGTCCTCACCCTCAAGAACCTCATAGTCTAATGACAAGACAAGCAGATTTATAAAAATTACGGCTCAAACTAAAACTGGGACCACAGGAAAATGCTGCTTGTACAAAACTGGGGGAATTAGCAAGATTCTGAGATACAGTAGACCTTGCACCAACGTTTAAAGAATTAGTAGTTATCTAAGTTAATTAAAGGAGACATTCCACGGAGAGAATGGTTTGAACAAAGCAGGAAGTTTGCATGTGTGAGAGCACATGCAAATTGGGAAGCTGCAATTCATTCAAATTGTTAGAGCACAGTCTTCCAAAGACAGAATGGCAGGTAGGGATGTAGACAGGTATGAGGGATCCAAAGCCCTCCCTTTTCATTCCTAAGAGTTTAGATCTTATTTTGTAATGAGGTGCTGAATGACAAGGTGACACAGTCACTTTTTTGTTATAAAAAAGCCTCTGGCTACACTATACAGGATGTTTAACAGGCGGCTGGGGGTGTGGGTGGGAGCAAGATGGCAGCTATCACAGTATGATACATGATGGTATCTCATCATGTTTTCTGGATGGAGTGGAGAGATACTAAGGATGCTTTTTCAAGAGTGCCTCGTGAATGATTTCATGTGGAGGTGATAAATGAGAAGATGCATGATTCTGGCTTAAACATCTCAGTGCAGGAAGGTATGAATCACCTTGCCAGATAATAAAGGGGGTGGAGTAAGATGTGGAGTTTAGCAAGAGATACGCTGGGTATGAGGTGCTAATAAGCTATCCAGAAAGCAACTCTCTGTGTCTACAGCTCAGCAGAGATGCTAGGCAGAAATAAGAATGTGAGACTTATCAGTGCATGGTAGTAACTGAAGTCGTGGGCACGGATAAGACTTTCTGAGGGAGGGGAACTTAGGTGAGGACAAAACCAACGAGGGGACTGAAGGCTCTGGGACCTGTTGAAGACAACTGAGGTGACGAGAGAGTGGGAATCATAATAGATATTAAAGATAAAGTGGGAGTTTGACAGGTATTGATGATTCTTAAGAATTTAGTTCAGAAATTTTCCCTTCAAACTATTACAATATCTCTTAATAAACAGTGAATTCTGTACAGCACTTGATTAATTTCTTGGGGCCGTGTAGCAAATTACCACAAACTGGATGGCTTAAAGCAACAGAAGTGTATTCTCTCACAGTTCTGGAGGGCAGGAATTTGAAATCAAAGCGTGGAAAGGGCCACATTCCCTCTGGAGGCTTTAGGGGAGAACTCACAACTTGCCTCTTCCAACTTTTAGTGGCTGTTAGCATTCCTGGGCTTGTGGCCACATCTCTCTCTGCTCTGTCTTCACGTTACCTCCTTCTGCTAAGCATCTATCTCAAAACTCCCCCTGCCTCTCTCCTGTGAGGATGCACGTGATTGCATTTAGCATCCACATAGGTAATCTAGGATAAACTCCTCCCCTCAAGATCATTAACTTCATCACATCTTTGCATTAGAAGGTCATGTTCACTCTTTTACCATATTAGGTGATATTGACAGGTTCCAGGAAGAGGACACAGACATATATTTCAGGGGCCACAATTTAGACAAGCACCTTGTCAAAAATTTAAAATAATAAGATTTGTTAGCAAGGTACTGTGATATATGATAACCATATATATACATGGATTCATACAATGACATCATGCGTTCATGATGATATATGGATTCATACAATGAGTATATATGGATTTATACAATGACATCATGTGTAGTCATCAAAATTGGTAACAAATTCCATGTTTATAACATGTAAAAGGATTTACAATATCATCAGATAAAAAGGTTATAAAATGATACATACAGTATGATCACATTTTAGTAAAAAATGTACATCTAAAAGAATCTGGATGAGTTGATCATAAAAACATTAATACTAGTAGGATCACTGGAATTTTATTAATTTTTTATCTATAATTTTGAATTTTTCTTCAATGAGCTTACTTATAATATTTTTAAATAACTAAAAGTGAATTTGTCAGACATATTAACTTTCTTCAAAATATATTTATAGCCTTTCTTACAATTTCAGACATTTGAATGTAATTTAGCCATATATTATCTGACAGATAAAAAGAAGATTCTTAGATAAAAAAGAAAACTATATAGAAACATATACAAGTGGATTTGGAAAAAAACAAAATACCTGTTTTCTAAATTTTACAAAGTCTAAATGTGAAAGAAATTTGAACCACCTAAGTAAAATATTAATACTAGCATAATCTATTTATATCACTACAAATGAGCGTAAAACTTTTATTCCTGAGTGTAATAAACATTCATTGTTTAAGAGAAAACTAGCCTATAGCTGTAAATATACTCTACAAGCCTTTTAAAAGCCAATTATATATATGCGCTTGGTAAAGGAGACTGTGAATAAATTACACCTGCAAACAAATTATACACAGAAAGCATGAAATTTAATTGCTTCTGAAAGAGGCTCTAATCTTACAAAGCATCACAATTAGTGATATTGTCCACAAAATGCATCTTTCAAGATTTATTTTGATTTATATTTGTCTCATAAAAGAATGATCTTTTATATACTACCAGTACAGAGTATATTTTATAGTTCAAACCTAAAAAATATCATAAAATTGCTCGTTTGCTATCATTAAATGTGATCCACCAATTCTTCCAAAACCAATAAATATTCACTTCCACTGCTATTTGCCTCCTCATCTGGAAAATGGATTAATCAGAAAATGTCCTCTAAGAGCTTTATAGAGAACTTTATGTAGCTCTTCATAAAATGAGTAATGGAAATTGTGCAGTGTTCACTGGCAGAACATTTGTATTAATACTAAAGTGAGAAGTAGTTCACAATTCATTTAACAACTATGAAAGTGATTAGGTTTGTTAGTTTTTTTTTCATTCACCATGACTATCTGTTTGCCTACTAAGTGCAAGGCATTTCACATCAAGCTATGGGAATGGTTTTCCTAAACTGTTACTGTAATTCTCAAACTTTTACAACAAAGTATAGTAAATGATTCAACTTTGCTCATATCACAAATAATCTAAGAGAAAATTTTCTAAATTCATATTTTATCAACAGAATCTGCTAGATTATTCTAACGCCTGATAGAAAACTAGGGTAGATATGCTCATTTACATCTCTGCTTCTCATTGGGAGAACGCAGTGCTCCCTAAATGAGCATCTTCCATACAGAAGCTAATCATGAAAAAGCTATTTCAATTCTCAGTTCATAGGATTCCTACCAGGTGGCCTACTCCAGAACATTTATAGATGTCCTGGAAGGCTGACATACTAGAGGGACCCTTGAGAGCATGAGACAACAGCTAAGTGGGAGGTGGCCAGAAAAGATCTTATCATTGCCTAGGGAAGAAGAGGGCAGAGAATTTAAAACTACCTGAATTTACTAGGCAGTTGGTGGAGGTTGGGGGAGTCTCCTAAAAGGATCTCGTAGGATTCTTGCAGATGGAAAGGATACCTAAACAAACAATTCCTCCTTTCTAATTGTACTTGACTCCAGATAAACAGTTGAGTTGGTAACACGCTGGGTCCCATATCTCAGGACCCCAAATTCCTCATTCCAGTTTAGAGAAAGCTTAAAAGACTCACAAACATTCCCTAGCATTCATTTCTCCTGTTTCTGGTTGTTACCATCTTCCAAGTTTTATTATTATCAAAAATTTTTAATACAAATTTAAATTCACGTACATTTGATATAAACATAATACAAAGTGACCACAGTCACTGAGAGGGAGGGAACTGAGTAATTTCAAGGATAAAACTAGTCATTTATACTGCATTCTCTTCAAATTAGTTTTTCTTTAAAACCATCTGGGAATGCCTTCACACTGTGACCAAATATTGAGCATACTGTTCTCTGTGGGATTCTGATTTAATTCATGGCATATCTGAAAGTGCAGAGTTATTAATCACAAATTGGAAAAAGGAAAAAGAAAGCAGTGGTTTTGCTTACGTATTTCTTAAAAGGTTTTTTTTCTGTTTTCTTTCTTTTTTGGGGAAGGAAAGTAGAAATACAAGAGATGGTGAAGTGGACTATTAAATTTGCACCTTATTTTTCACTTACTTTTCCAAAACCAATTTATTGGTAGAATTCCCTGGCGGCATGAATCTAACATTTGTGCCATTGTTTATTCTACTGGAAGAAACTTCTTTTAAATCTAAAATATAGTTATGTCCAACTACACAATCACTCCAATACACACATGATGCCTAGAAGACACCAAACTCTGTGCAAGTGTCCAGGGAAACGAAACATAACTATAGATTCTTCGGTGGGCTAAAATTATATTAGCATTTTATTTACTTTTTTATTGTTACTTCTTCAAACTCAAAATGTAGGGAAAAATTTCAAAACTACCAAAAGTATTAAATTAAAAAAAATAAATGGTTCCACAAATCATCACTATGAGACACTTAACTAAAGAGTTCATTGATATTTGAGCAAAATAATAATACACTGTTCATTATTTTTGAAATCCAATTCTAAAACTGACTTTCATATTTGGCCACCAAGACTAAAGTTGGACACCAGTGACAAACCATGCTTATGCTCTTATTTAAGCCAGATTTGAGCTCAGCCTCCTACTGTCCCACTGCTGATGTTAACATGAAGCTCCACTCTCCAGGGATCGGCTCAGAGGCACAGCCACTATGATAGGGCACAATTAACACAACCCTGCAAATAGAACTGAACTTGTGCCAAGGACACTTGCTTACCTGCTTAAAGACACAAAGTTTAGTCAATTCTCTGGACATCACTTTCAATCAATCAGAAAACTATTTCTCTATATTTTTATGCCAAAAATACTTTTCATTCATACATTCAAACATTTATTGACTATCCGCTAGAGGCTAGGCGTTATGCCAAGTGAGGACATTGTAGTGACCAAGACAGACATGATGACTACCTTCACAAACCTAACCAATAGGTAGGATATACTCAGGGGAGAACAGAAGAAAAGTGGACAACACTGCTCCTTACCCCTCTCCATCTTCAAACTCCCCACCCCCACCAGATTATAACAGTTTTATAGTCACTTCCATAAAGCCTCGCATTAAGCTTTTCTTTTCTCTAGTGAATTTGGTTGTATTAGTCTCTTCTCTCTAACATGATAGTAAATTCCTTAAGGACAGGAATCCTACAGCATAGAAATTTTTATGACCTCCTCTAACACCCAATTCCTAGAGGTCCACATCAACCCAGCATTTTTACTGAAAAATGGATAAGATCATATTCACTTCCAGGTAAAAGCAACAGCAAAAGGAAGTTACAGCACCCAGAACACTATGGAGCATAGGTAAGATAAAAGTTCTCAAGAGAACAGGGTGCCTGTGTAATGCTTGAGTCATGTTACAACACAACTGACATTCCATGTGCACACAAACTGCCCATCCTTTCTGGTCCCCCAACTGCCCTAACTCCCACCTCCACACCCTTAATGCATGTAGGGAAGCAGGATGGCCTGATCTGAGGCCGTGGCAGAAGCAGAAGATGTCCTTTACTTAAAACTCTCTCCCCAAGTGGTCTTGATAAGGCCTGTGAAAGTCCTGTCTCATTCATGCCTTTGAGTTAAAGTCCAGAAAGCCTCTTTTAAAATGTAAATAATGGCTGTGATTGCTTCTGCTTCTGAATTCTTGGACTACTTTCTGCCCAAACTCTTGGACCAAGGAACAGATTTACTTATTTAAAAGACCTGTCTTGTTCAGAAAGGATTTAAAGGGGATAAAATATGTATCATATTGGTGAAGAAGTAGACTAGTGATGAAGAATGCTCGGACTGGAGCTAGACTTGTGTTTGCATCATCTCTCTACTGGTTCCACAAATTACTTCCTGTGTGATCGTGGACAATTCTGTGCCTCTGTTTCTATATTTATAAAATGGGTATAATAATATTAGTACATCAAAGAGGTATTATAAGAATGAAATGATGTACACATAACACACATAGCAAACTATCCTCTATCTGAGACAAAATAAGATCTCAGTAAATTCTGGTCATTATTAAATTGTTACGTTTTCCTCTTACATACGCATAATCTCCACAATTAGATCCGAAATCACATAATACCAATAAAATGTACCTTCAAGAATACTGAGTAGAAATAATCAGAAGGGAAACACATTATTATGAAAGAGAAAGTTTATTAGGTTAAATTAGTAGTATATGAAATATATTTAGTTAAGAAGACCATTTGTTCAGAAATGATTATGAGATTCTTAAGTTGGACGTATTAGAGATTTTGAGTTAGTAGAAATAGAATGCCTTAACATGGTGGCTTTGGGAAATTATAGTTTGTTTGGTGCTATATATAAAGATGCAAGAAAACTACAAAGGGAAAGTTTCAGAGTTTTTATAATCTTAAAAACATAAGAACAAGGTGAGCCACGGACACAGTCGGAGATTAATTAACCAAGTGGAGCAGAGAGACTGCTTTCCCATGCTAGTGATATCATATTGAGCAAAGCCACATGCAGAGGAAGTGAAGAAGAAATGGGGACACAGCAACAAGCAGATGGCTTAGGTCCACCTTGGGTGAAGGTTGGAAGTGAGCTGGGAAGACAGTTATGCAACAAGCAGAGGATGGAACCCCGAGGGACATCCTTGGTTTAGCTGAACTTGTCAGCTGCGGATCTTCTTGGATCCTGCAAATCTGCCAGTGTGAGATAGGTGTTTGGGAATCCACATCACCTCGGCTTTTCTACTGGGCCTCATAATACAACGAAGGAACCTAGGATTGGCAGAGCTTGTTCTTTTGGGAGGTTTTGTAAATTGGCATGGCTTCTGGCAATTTTCACAGCTTGAAATTTAGATTGTGTCCCTTGCTGCCATCAAAAGGGTGGAACCCAACCAAAGAGAGTAGGAGGGATGGATGAGAAGCAAGAGTGCCTGGGCCTGTTCAATCCAGCTTCAGCCAGAAAAACCATTTGCTGCTGTCATACATTGTTTTACAAACTCTGGGATGGTCACAGGTTTGAATTGTAAATTATGAAGGAAATGCTGAGCTCTGAGTAGATCCTAAAATAAACTTGCTCTCCTAATTCTATCCTTTCTGATTATTGACAGGTGACCATCCAGAGTCCTTACAACAATTGTAATGCATGACGTGACCCCGTTGTGTCAATGTTCAGTGTCTCATTACAAAATAACTTTATAGTACAAAGATGATCATTTCTGTCAAACCTAATATGTAAACTGTGCAGATCTATGATCACAGAGGGAGATATTTATTAAATTTCATTTAACTTTGGGCACTTACTGGTTCTTTACGATGTTCCACTTCTCTGAGTTATTCACCTATTTTTGGTAACAAGCTATTATGGCAAAGCTGCTCTTACTTGATTCAGTGAAGGGTGGAAGTGGATACTAGGGTTTCCAAAATTTTACCACCACATTAAAATCGGAAGCTGGTGTTACCACATCAGATCTCAGGGGGGCAGAGAACAACCTATAACACGAGCCAGGAGAGTCTGTATCACAGCACTAGAGTCATTAAATGTCATCTAATAAGCATAGCCAGGGCACGTTTCAACAAAAGAGCTAAGAGAGTTCTAAAAAGATTAAATAGTGAAAACTCAAAATAGCCCCAAAAGTTACAACATTATTATTTCTATGAACTTTGCAATATAACCTATTTAGGTCAATATGTGATTTTACCCTGAGTCATTTACAGATATATATAAACAGATAGATAGATATCTAGATATACATATATAAAATTCCCATCTTACTATATTCTCTTCCAGGACGAGTTAAAACGGCAGGATAAAATAAATAACTATTAATAAATTGAACTTCATTTACTGAATTCGAGATTACCATTAAATATTAATGACTTGAAGGTGTTATTGCTGAATTTACCAACAACTGTCATTCTGAATGTGTGAAAATATCTATTCTCTAACAGAAACATCACAGACTTTCTTCATGTAAATACGTCATGTTTCTCTTAATCATTTTGTGTAAAGTGAATATTTATAAAATGTCTTATTTTTGCATTCCCTTGTAAAATTGTACATTTATAGAAAAATATTAGACCCCCAACTCACGATAAAAATAACCTTTGAACGCTAATATCCACCCACCAGATTGGCAAAAATTAAGAAGTCTGGTGACACTAAGTGTTGGCAAGGATTTAGAACACTGGGGACTCATACACGACTTGTGCGAGTTCAAATTAGCACAGCCATTTTGCAAAACAGGTGGGCATTATCTTGAAAAGCCAGCACACTGCACAGCCCAGCCTCCGGCTCATATTTATCATGAGACATGCAAAAAGAATGTATGTGGCAGCCTGGTTGGTAATAGCAAAAACAAACAAACAAAAGTGACCATCAAACAAGCCACATATCAAAAATGAGAAAAATGGATGGACAAGCTGTGGAATAGTCATAAACTGGAATTTGTACAACACTGAAAATATACTAACTGTGTACAGTAGCATGGATGCATCTTCAAAGCATATTGTGAAACAAAAATAGCAAGTTGAAGAATACAAACATTTTGCTGCCATTTTGATGAAGTTCAAAAGCAAGCAAAATAAAAAAAATAGGTTTTTATGAATAATGCATGTAATGGTAAAAGAATAAAGAAAGACAGAATGACAACAAAGTAAAGATCTGGAGAGTAGTTAATTGTGGAAGATGAAAGGGGACTGAAGTTAGGAAGCTGAGAGCACAGGGACTATTTCATGGCGGGTGACGAGGTTCTATCTGAAGACAGACGGCATGTTTGTGGTATTTGTTCAATTGTTATGTTTCATATCATAAAGGGACATGGAAAAGTTAAAAAAAATTTTAAAATGCATCACCTTAAATCCAATTATTTCCTTTAAGGATGTGCATTTTACACCTGAAAAGCAATATTCATTTCTTCCAAACTAAGTGTTCTGGTTTCCAGTTCTGATATAGTCATTAACAGTTTCATGAGCTTGGATGTGCTACTTAATCTCTCTGGGGATCTTCTGTCTCCAAGCCTTAAGTACAGGTCTTAGGTAGCCATCCCTTAGGTGTTTTCTAGAGAATAGTCTTATAATTCTATAAATCTCTGAGCCTTCTACCTTAGACAAAGTCCAGTCTACCTGAATTCAATTTTCAAAAACAAGCACAAGAAGTCATTCAAATGTACAAGCATCCACACGTGTCTTTTTTAAACATTAAGTTGTTTAACGAGACCACACTGTTCACTTCCTCTCCTTTTCTGAGTGCTGCCACCCTAGGATTTGAATTTTTCAGCAGCCATATGAGGTGGCTTCTCCTCTCGGAATTTAGCAAAGCCAGATGGAGATTTTTTTTTCTCACACAGTTGAAACTAAGATTTGACTTTAAAATCAAAGTGCCATGCAACATTTTATAATGGAAATAACACCAGACTACATATTAGAAGCCTACTCCTAATCTTGGCTTCAGCCTTCACTAGTTGAATAACCATGGCCGTCATTTAAATTTTCTAGGCCTCAATTTATTCATCTGTAATAAGCTGTCAGAAATGGACTATCTGTGACCTTGGACATGCTACTTAATGTCTCTGGGGATCATCTTTCTCCAACCTGAAAATACAGGTCTTAGGTAGCCATACCTTAGGTCTTTTCTGTAGAAAAGGGAACATTTTCTGTTCCAGCATAGTATAATTCTACCTTATTGAAGTTTGCTCTTGGGGAATATGTTTTGACCTAATAAACAACTGTTAACAAAAAGTGTTCAAATAGCTTATAGAAATCAGTCACCAAAACCAAAGTTTTAAAAACCACTTAGTTCCACCAGGAATACCTTATTTTTAAAGTGGTCAAAGCAAAATGGGTACATGCACTGATGGAAACACGGATGACAATTCTCTAATTAATTTGTTAGTCTAATATTTATGAATATACTAGACATTGTTCTAGCCACTATAAATATAGCAGCCCTCACGGAGCTTACATTCCTGTCACAACCAAGGAAGTACCCATCCTGAAAGATGACCGAAGGGTGGAAAGCAAGGACACTCTTCACCACTTTAACCATTTGTACCAGAATCTTATCACCAGAACCTTACTGGATCTCACCTGTTAGAGAGTTGCAGACATACACCCCTATACACATCTCCTTGACTCTCATCTATTCCTTCTTCAGTCATTTTCAGAATATGCTAATATCAAGGGCTCTAGAATAGTTCTGCTAAAAGAAAATTTAATGATTCTTTGCTGCATAGTGAATGAAATCAAACTCTTTAGTTTGTGTCCCAAAGCTTCTCTATGATCTATATCTCGCCACACACCCTATGTTCCAGCCACCACAAATTAATCATGCTATCTAAACATGTTTAGCCCTTTCATTTCCTTACTCAGCCCTGGAGCTTGAGCCTGGCTCTGAAGCTTCTCCTTCAAAGCCCATCCCAAAAGGTATGTGATTCATAAAGTCTTCTCTATCCTATCTTCTATTTTATGAATTAAAACCTGTTCCTTACCCTGAAAAGCATCATGTCCCTATACAACAGCGTTCTCCTCTCCTGTTTTATATCATAGATGTTCATCTATATATGTCTCTCCAAAAAGAATGTCATGCCCTATCTGAATTCTTGACCCACAGAATCTGCAAGCATAGTAGAGCGGTTGTTTTATATCATTAAATTTTGCAGTGATTGGTTAATCAACAAAAGATAACTGATACCCTAACTGTTCCTTTCTCTCACTTTGTTTTTTGAGCTGTATTCTCAGATTTCTGAACTTTTTTCCTAAACCCTCTTTCTTCTTGAATCTGTCCATATTACAGAAATAGTCGACACATCACTCTTTCCTTTCCTCATACTGCTGGACCTGCGTCACCCAGTTCACCCACCTTGGCTCCCACATACTTCCCATTTGTTCCAAAAGTATCCTCCAGAGTTCCCAACTCTCATTTTATCTGGGGGATGAATGATTCTTCTGTTGGTCCTGCAAGAACTAGCTCTTCTCAAGCAGGTCATGGAGAGACCAGCATGGTGGCAAACTTTTACAATATGTTTTAATAAGTACACGGGAGATACTGCCGGAACCCACAGGAAGTAGCATGTAAATCGTCCAAGGGAAGCTGTGGCAACCTCGAGCTGTTTTGAACAACATTTAGAGGTCTGCCACGCAGAAAAAGAAGTAAGGACATCCCAATGAGAGGAAACAAGAGAGGCACGACATAGAGAGAAACACGATCAAAATGGTGTCAGTCAGGAAATGACGAAGCGGCCTGAAGCATAAAACTACACCTTGTAGCGGAGTATTAAGAGTTAAGGCTGGAAAAGTATACTCAACCAGCTCATAAGAGCCTTAAACGCCACACTACAACGTTGAAGCTTTGTCTTATAGGTCATGGAGGGCTAGACATCAAGTGATTTAATTTGGGAACTTAACTAAATAAAAACATTTCAAAATGGTTTATCTAATATAACTGCAGAGGATAGTTTGGAGGAAGGTAAAAGGTAACATAAGACGAGCAGGAAAGGAGGCTCCTGAATTAGCAGGGAAAAGAGATGGTGAAGGCACCAGGGAGGCGGGAGGTTCCTTGGTTGTGAAAGGGAAGTTTATTTGAGAGAATAATAGGCAGGCATCTAGAAAGTAATAAAGAATAAAGGTAGGCAGTTAGTCGGTAAGGTTTTTGAGTGGGTGTGAGGACGTAAAAGTGGAGGCTTCCTCACTTTCACTCCCTTGAACGCTACCTCAGAAATTGCCTCAGGTTTCTGACTGAAGCAACTAGGAGGGTAACGTACATGAAACGGAAAATAATAGCCACATAAAAATACTGGCATAAAATTCTGAATAATGGAAACATATTCTGGTAAAATGAAAAGAGAAGGAATAGGAGTGAGGAAAGATAACTCCCACAATCCCAGAAAACAATGCACAAGGTGGAGGAGAGGGGAAACGGAAGTAGATAAATTCAAATGGTAACAAAAGATGCAACAGCATTCAATCTCCTCTCAATGCCCACACCAATGCAGGGGGGCCACTGACGTGAAATTGCCATGATTCAGCTGCGTCCATCATTTAACTTTGGGAAGAGTTTTAGTAGATTTGAATGCAATGGCTCCAGACATTCTACAAACTCACAACTCTTTAATTACAGTAATAAAATCACTCTGCAAAAATGTGATTCTGGAGAGATGAAAGCTGACTAACTTCTGAATTCTTTCTTTCACTTCCCTTTCCCAACACATGAAAAGACTAAACTGCATAGCACCCAAAGCCCGGGTAGCGGCAGGTCACAGACAGAGGAGGTGGGACTCTGCAAGTTGAAGACAGACTGTGAATAGCACAAAGAGCTGAGGGTGGGCCCAGGGGCTCACAACCAAGCAGATGTACATGCAGATATCATAAATTAGGTAAGTTAGGTGGTTAGAAACCAGCAGACTGCAGGAAAGGTGTCCAGGACAATCAGCAGAGAAGCTTAACATAAGCAAGATGATTTTGGCAGCAAGGGGAAGGTCAGAAGCTCAGCGAAACATTACTGGAAGTAGGCAAGGATGGAAAGTTCCCAGAGGAGTGGTCTGAAATGTAAACAAACATGGCCATGTTCGGATCACTCTCGTAATGATGCCTTGTTTCAAGCCATGATTTTTTATGTTTTTTCCTCTCATGAAAAGAGCTAATTCCCAAGCATGACTACCTGGGACCTGCAAGCAGAGGCATGCAAATCTAAGTGCCCGGTGGGAGGTAGGAACCTGAGGGTCACTGGTTCTAAAACTTTAGGATGCATCATAAAAACCTGGTAAGCTTGTTAAAACAATGAACTCGGGGCCCCACCTCCAGAGTGTCTGATTCACTATGTCTGAATTGGGCCCAAGTATTTGCATTTCTGATAAGTTTCCAGATAATGAGTTACAGCAGGCCCAGAGACCATACTTTAAGATCCATCGCTATTGGTCATCAGTTTTTATCCCTACACCTGCCCTAGACTCAACTGACAAACTTTGTAAATGCTCATACCTGAACCTACCCTAGAGATGGAGATTGAGATGATCGAAATTGGTATTCTTTTTAAAACGTTCCCTAGATGATTCCAATGTCTAGACAAGGTTGAGAATTATTGACACATGTAGATGTACAGTTAAATGATGACAAATTAGGGGTTTTTTTGGATTCAGCAAGGCACCTTTCTGAAGGAGAGCTGGCTCCTCTAAACATATGGGTTTAAATTCTTCAGGGAGGTCTTATAGTGGTTATGCTTAACTAAAGCTCCTACTCAACCAAAGTCTATTTATGCCAATAAAGGATTTAGGTAACATCACAAATAACTGATAAACCATCATAGAAGGTTCATTTCTCCTTTGGAAACAAAGGAGAAATTTCTAACAATGAAAGGAAGACTTTGCATTTCTCCATCCATGCTGCCAGAGCTCAGAAGAAAAATACTTTTTCCAAAACAACGATAAAGCAGAGAAGAAGAAAATCCAATAAAGTTGCCGAGGAATGACGGTGCTCCAGGAACAGATGGGCTGTTTCATTTTTGAAATTTTATGAAGGATATCGACTAAGTGAAACATGGACACAGATTTTTAACGCAACTTTAGAGATTGGGAAAATAATCAAGTCCCCTGCAACATATTAGCCAAGTGAGACACTTGAATCAAGGGACAATGTTTTCAACCTCTTTTTCGTTTTTCAGAGTTACTAAATAATTGATCAATTAACAATAGCTTATATAATACATTATGCTGGTATGATCTTGGTTTTCTTTGCCAATTTCTCTTCCTTGGGCAGTAAACATGGTTTCAAAACGATTATATACTGATATGGCGTTGCTACTTGCTTCTTACAATCTTTGAATTGCACACTTAATATAGTTGGAGGATCTTTTAAGGAGAGAAATAGGAAATACCATAGAAAGAGTATTTATTTCCTTTTACTAGGGCTAATTGTTGCTGTCAAAATAATGGACTGTCCCCTTCAGAAAAGCAACTCGAGAGCTTCCCCAGCTTCCTCCAGGTCCTGGCAGTATCTCATGTGTACTTATTATAACATATTGCCAATTTTTGCTTATGTGCTGGTCCCACCATGACCTGGTACTTTTGACCTCCAGTATCAAACACAGTACACAGCAAAGAAAGGATCAATAAATGTTTTTGAAGTACTAGTCTGATGCTATTGTCTATAGCTCCTACATTATTTTAATTCCTTAGAGAACATTTTGCTCTCAGTTTTCAGCCCAAGATCCTTACAAAGTCTTCATACCTTTATTTATCCATTCTTATTACTATACATATAGTTCTAATGACTTGAAGCCTGACTCTGTCTGCTGATGGATTAAAAAAAATTGATTCCAGAAATTTTGAAGGAGAATGTAGATTTTTCTGCAGGATTTTACCTAGGACATGACGTAGAAAACTGCAATTCCTTCTTAGATACTTTTTATCCCCGAGATTTTCAACCCAAGCCAGCTGTTTAAAATCTCTCACACTCCCTCCCTGTGCTCAGTCACTAACCCCCAACCCCACCCCATTACCTCCATTCTCCCCATTCATTTTTCCCGTCATCCCTTTCATCAGTCACCCTCTCCAAAAGCATATCCCATAGTCCCCCCAAGAAATGCAGTTTATCTTCAGCTTCCTTTAGTACAGTTAAATACCTACCTAGTTTACACAAACATACTCAAGCTTCCTCCACAGACTCCCCAGTGTTTCAAAATTTAAGTGCTGGATCCCTAACCTGCTCATCATTACAATCATATGGTTTATAAAGTCATTCAACCTCAATGTGTATTGCATACTTCCCTGAAACCTCCATGGAACTCCAGTCTCATGTGAAATTATAGTTCACAGAATATTAGCATTTTAAGAGAATCTCAAAATCACATGATCATCCTTGTCAGTTGATACATGGGTAAACAGACCCTGAGAGGATGCCCGTTACATACCACAGAGCACTGTTGTTGGCAACATAACGTTAGGAAGAGGAGGAGCTTCACAGGAATTGACTTGAAAGGCTCAGAAAACAACTGCTGCACGCTTCCTTCCCAGCCTTGACATTCCTTTGACACCACTGATCCCTACCTCTGAGAAACCCTCCCTGACACGCATAGGAACTGAGTGACCCTGCTCAGTCCTACCGCAGCATCCTGTAACACCCCATCATCCTGCCACCCCCAGTGGATTGAATCCCATTCTTCCCTTCTCTCTCACTAGCCCATGAGATCACTGAAATGGGGAGGATGCCATTTCTAATGATGAGCACTTACCAGGAGTTGACATATTTGTAGGGCTCAGACTTAAAACTGAAGGTTTCAACTCAATTTCTTCAAGTAATCATTATTTAAACTTTATCTTCAAAAATGCCTTGTTGTGATCTCACATTCAAGCTCTGGAAAAATACTTATTAAGAACCGATATCTGACAAATATTTATTACGAAGCTCTATGCTAAGATACTGAGAAAGAGAAAAACTGGGACAGATTGAACTATTTTGCAAATGGTGGTCAAGAGTGGCATTAACGGAGAGGAAAAAAAAGCAGTCATGTGAAAAGGTGTTGAGAGGAGGGAGGGGGCAAAATTCCAGGCAGATGGAACAAAATATCTTAGAAAATATTAGTTATCCTTACATCCTATACCTAAACATATATGACTGTCTGATGCGAACTTCTCAATTGCAATTATAGAATTTCGAATGAAACGTTTTGACTCATGTATATTCCATACATGTATGTACACATTAATTTTAACAACTCATCTAATTTAAATAAATTGAATTTGAATTTCAATGTAGGACACTTTTAGAATGAAAAACACCCAAGCCTTTGGCCATATAGTTCCTGTCTTCAACAAATTAATGCATTACTATTAGTATATTATACTTTTACTAGTACCTGCCTAGAACTTTCACTAAGTTTATGTCCTGTGTCAATTAAACATTCAAATTTATTTTGGGTCAGGAATGTAAATATAGAATATACAGAAACACTGGAAGAAAGATGTAAGACATTTCACTTATAAAATGTATTTGTTGTCTGTGACATTACAATGACAACAAGGACTTCACAAAGGGCACTCACTATTTTATCAGTTTCATATGTATTCATCTGCATTTCAGCTTCTGTCAATCTACATAAGCCAAACATCCAGCACCAATACTTGTTTATCTGAAGAGGGGATGCTTATGCACACCTTTTTCTTAAAAATTTAAAGCTAAAAAAAAAAATAGTAGCATTCTAGCATTTTATAGGTCAGTTGAATTACCTCGCCCTTTAGTTAAAGATATAACAATGTTGATTTACAAATGTCTGTTTAAACGGACTGAAATTTTTAATTCCATCAGGCTGAACTGCAAAGAGTCCTAAGTGCCAACGAGCACTGTTTTTCGGGGACATCTTAGGAGGAGGACCTAACATCTTTTTCTTCCCCTTGCCATTAAAGGTCTTATCTGAACCTTGCCAAAGGTGAGCCAGGTTTGTTATCTGTGTTCTCTAAATTGTGTCCTTACTGCAGACTTCCTCTGTGTTTGTGCTTCTTTGTCTTTGAGGGATGTGCTCATTTATCCTTTCAAATAGACTGCTCAGTGGGAAGCAGAGAGCTGAAGTTTCTCTGGCAGCTGATAGCTCCCTTCCTGGAAAGAAGGGACTGATTTTCTTCAGAGCAAGCAGATGGTCACACCCCCAGAAGGTCCCACAGAGACTCACCTCTGTCACAAAATTTCTCTGACAAGTGGGAAGAGGCAGGTGGAGAGTGGAAGGTAAACTAAACACAACCTATTTATGCACTTGGTTCCTGATGACATGAAGACTGCATCCTGAGAGAACCCACTGAAGCAGGGACGAGGAGAAATCAAGGTAAAACTCTAAAAAAGGATCCGTGCAGATTCCTTAATGTAAGAGGCATTACAAAACCAAGCAGCTTCACCTTCACACTAGAGGGTGATGATTTCAGCAGAAGTAATTCTATTTCTTTTGCATTCTCTATATATGAGATATACGGAAACAGGAGGAAGGAATTAAAGAAAAGTAAAGGGAGTGTCACTTGAAGAATTTCCAAATAACCACCTCCTGGGCCCACTAGGCTGTGAAGTGAAACAATTTAAAAGAAGAGAGGGGTGTATCTTGCGGGCAACCTGAGACGCATTTCTGAGAGCTATCAGTTTTGCCAAACTGCAGCTTATTTATTTCCATTTCACTCTACATTTCTTGGATGCCAACCAAATGCCAGGCCCTGGGTTAGGCACAAGGGGAGGAGAGGCTCTGATGCTAACAGACCTCCATTCAATTGTCAGCTCCACCTAGGCAGTTCTGTGGCCTGAAAGTATATTCTGTAAAGCATGATATCACTTTCCACACGGGGCTGGCATCATGTGCTCAGTGCAAAGTAAGCATTCAATGAGATACATAATCACTGTTATTATTTCTAGCAGTATCAATACAGGGGTATAAGTTTGTCAGAAACATGCCTTATGTTACAGTTCATAATCCAGCGGGAGAGTAAAAAACACAAGCAGCTACAATGCAACGTGGTAGATTTTCTATCTGAGGAGTATACAGACTGTTGTTCCAACAAAACGGAAGCAAGACTGCCACAGCAGTGAAAGTAACCCCACCCCTCTCCCAGGGCCTTGTCAAATCCTAAAGCTAGAAGATTTCAAGTGAAGGTCTGAATTTTTTTAAAAAAGGCTCATTTCCTTCGGTACCAGAAATCTGTCAAAGACCAGCACTTCAATAATCCCTTTCATCTGCTTCTATTTTTTTTCATAGTTGTTATTCCTTTCTAACATTCTAAAAGAAGTACTAAGTTTATTGTTTGTTGTCTGTTTCCTCCCACTTGAACGTAAACTGCACAAGGGCATGCCTTTCGTCTGGTGCTCAGGTCTGAATTCAAAGCACCTAGAATAGTGCTTGGCATGTACTAGTTATTCGATAGGTTGTTGTTGGCTAAATGAATGCATGCATGCATGAATGAATGAATTGGCAATTCCCATCATCCAAAAGTGCACATAGTTAGGATCTGAAATGCATTGAAAAACACATCTGGCAAAAATGACCTAAAGGGGTCACCCCATGGCCGAGTGGTTAAGTTCATGCACTCTGCTTCAGCGGCCCAGTGTTCACCAGTTCAGATCCTGGGCACGGACACAGCATCACTCATCAAGCTATGCTGTGGTGGCATCCCACATAGAGGAACTAGAATTATCTACAACTAGGATATACAAGTATGTACCAGGGCTTTGAGGAAAGAAAGAGAAAGATTGGCAACAGATGTTAGCTCAAACCCAATCTTCCTCACCAAAAAAAAAAAAAAAAAAAGACCTACGTACAAAGGAATATAGCTCTACCTGTCATTCCTAACTTCCTGACATCTAACTTAAAAATAACCTACACATCTTAGTTCTCAGTGCAGGACATAATATGGGCAATCAAGCTACATTAGACTTTCTTTCCTTCACTCAAATTCAAACAAAGAGAAGTAGTTTATATAAATGTAGATATTTAACAGTTATTAGTGCTCATGAGCAACCTCTTTTGGCTCCCTCGTACCCTCCCCAGGTTCTGGTCCTGGATCAAGGGAAACTGTACTTCTGTGATGGCAGCTGCTGTTGCCTGAGCATCGCCCAGCCCCCAACCACTGGCAGAGCCAAGGAATTCCTAATTCTGTGGCAGAAGGGGTGGCATTCGGTCACAATTTAGATTTTGTTTTTTTTTTCATAGATAAAGAGCTTTGAATTTTAGATAGATATGGCTTTCATTAGAGGAATACTATTTTGTTTGTAGAAAATGGGTAAAAAAGACTCTAGAAATTTAACCCTAGAAGCCAGCCACCACTGGATAGCACAAATTCTATGAGATAATGCTGTTCAATGTCCAAAAATATTCACCATATAAACACAACTTTGGAACACAACCTATCTGTAAATTAATATTGCCAGTATTTAACATCACATTTACTATGAGTTGATCAGCTCTCTTTGGGGCATCTCAGGCCACTTTATAGTGCCAACACTTCTACCCAAAGGGGACCCCTGAAAGAATAAAGACTTGAGAAAAAGTATTTTCTATTTTGTTCCATGGGGTTTTAAACCACAAAGATAAGAAATATTGTGTTACTAAAACAGATTAAAAAATTATAAAACCCAAATCATCTAGATATAACTGCCCAGAAACCTTTCCCTTGATGAAAAACCAATGGAATTTTCCCAGCTAATCAATCAGTACAGTTCTCATGCCGACTTGTATTGGTTTTCACCTGCCAAGCCCTTTCTACAAGAGAAACTGTGAGCTGACAAGACACACGACACGGAGGCAGAAGACAAGCCCACGGATCAGAGAAGGTGGATGGAATCAGAAGACGAGCATTCCACCCGCCAATGGACAGCTAACTCAGGGCTTCCCCTGTTGGGAGATGCTCTTCTGTAAGGACCAAGAATAACTGCCTCTTTCTGGTTAGCCTCTGGATTTTTTCCCGTCCCATCTTGCCTTAATAAACATGCATTCTGGCCAGAGTAAATTAAAATTCCCGTTTTGAATGTTGCTTTAGATACACTGAATTGTTTCACAATCAAATCTTCCTTGGGGAGAAAGATATGACTTTGATTTCTTTTGTAATCTCCTCACAGCATATGGTACCATGTCAGACAGGGCTGGGCTGTAGGAGCTGCAGGCCTCTTTCCCTGTAAATGCAGCACATGGAACCTACAGGCAATACCCAAAGTTGTATCCTGCAAGAGCACAAAGACCAGGGTGCTCAATAAATACCCACTATACTGAACT
Organism: Equus quagga; assembly: GCF_021613505.1. Lineage (NCBI taxonomy): Eukaryota > Metazoa > Chordata > Mammalia > Perissodactyla > Equidae > Equus > Equus quagga. Next base: position 49,463,728 of record NC_060275.1, on the reverse strand, counting down.
TGTTCAGCAAATTGCTGTCACTGTTGTCAGATAACAAAGGAACATGAATACGATCTAGGAATTTTCTTTTTATCTTTTTTTTTTTCAGGAAGATTAGCCCTGAGCTAACTACTGCCAGTCCTCCTTCTTTTGCTGAGGCAGCCTGGCCCTGAGCTAATGCCCGTGCCCATTTTCCTCTACTTTATACGTGGGACGCCTACCACAGCATGGCACGCCAAGCGGTGCCATGTCCGCACCAGGGATCCGAACCAGCGAACGCTGGGCCACTGAGAAGTGGAACATGCGAACTTAACCGCTGCGCCACCGGGCTGGCCCCCTAGGAATTTTCAATAGGAGAAGAAAACTATTTCATGACTAGATAAGTAATTTTTAAATTCTTTACTACTTTGATGTAAAAAGATGATTGGCAGATTAGTTCTTAGAGATAAAATATATTAATAACAGCATTGATTAATTGCCCACCACAAGCCTGCTACTGAACTAGATACTTTATATAGGTTGGCTCATTTAATCCTTTCAAAAACTCTGATATGTCAGTTAAACTATCCTCATTTTTCAGATGATAAAAGTAGGCTCACAAAAATTAACTAACCTGCCCGAAGTCATCTAGCTAGTTAGATGAATCAGAAGAGTAGAAACAGGATGGAGGGCAGGAGGTGACATTACACTCTGGAACACGGAAACAGCTGCTAGCATCATGGACCTATTGATCACTTTCCAGCAGATAACTTCCTAATTAACCTCAAATCGTATCAGTTCCTAAAGCTCAGATTTAACATTTCCCGAGTTGCTGATGGGACGTGTCCAATACCATCTCTAAAATTAACATAACCAAAAGAGAGCTCAATTTTTCTCACTACAAATTAGCCTTCCTGTCCCAAACCCTTATATGTTCTAGGAATGTCCCTATTCCCAACGTCCTGACACTCCAAACCTCCACTCCGCCACGCCACCTCCACTAACTAATTACCAGTTATCCAGAAAGCAGCTGAGACCCATTGAAAAACCACTCTGCTGCCTGCTGGATTTAGGCCTAAGAGAGAGACAAAAGCACATAAGCCAATTCATCACTTAAAGGAGCTTAAAATCTAGGAGTATTCACATAAAATGCCTAAAATATAAATCATAAAGTAAACGATCCAGAAAAATGCAACAGGAATTCACAGGAGAGTTTGCCCTAGACTAGAGGAGTCCTAATGCTTCACGTGAACGTGGGATTTGACTGGGCCTTCAACGACAGAGAGTGCTTTAAACAATTATTTTAAAAGCAATCCCTGCTCATGGCAAAAACCTCAAACTGTATAGAATGACACAAAGGGAAAATTTCTTGATTCCCCTTGTCCAAGCCCTAGGAGAATCTGCTGTTAGCAATTCGTCAAGTCAACAGAATTTAAATACATGAAGAGAAGAGAAGCAAAGGAAGAGGAGGGAAGGGCGGGAATAGCAGAGTCCTGACAAGCGGTGCAGTTGTGGTGGAGAAGAGTTCTGATGTACGGGACTAATCAAGAAATGGAGCTGAGCAATGAGCGGAGCCAGCCGTGCCTTCATGCGCTTGTCCCCCTCCCACGTCTGAAGGCCCAGGTATGTGTTCGGATGCACGGGAGTAAAAATGGATGTGATTGCTGCCCTCATGGTCTCAAGGACAAACGCTGAGGAGTCTCACTATGACTTTGACTGTTCTCTGAGAAGTAAATCTAGATGTAAGTTTAATTAGAAGAAGGAGACCTCGGAGGCAGGAAGTTCTATTAAAAGACTTCTGTGCATTCCAGGCATAAAATGATGAAGTTGTGAAGTCAAGCGGCAGCAGCGCAATTCACACAGTACAACTACTTCAAACTCTAGCTTAATGAGGAAGAAATTATGACTGAGAGTAGTTATGTGTTTTGCCCAAATTTGGGATGTAATTAAAGGCTTTATAAAATAACCACTGATAAGAAAGTCTTGTGAAACTAAATGTGCAAATAAAACTTGAATGCTTTATGAGATATAAAAGAATGATACCTTTATCACTTCAGAATTGGAAAAGATTTCTCAAACAAGACATCTTATCTATACCATAAGGAGGAGAATCAAAAATGCATTTATTTTAGGGGCTGGCCCCGTGGCCGAGTGGTTAAGTTCGCGCGCTGCGCTGCAGGCGGCCCAGTGTTTCGTTAGTTCGAATCCTGGGCACGGACATGGCACTGCTCGTCAGACCACGCTGAGGCAGCGTCCCACATGCCACAACTAGAAGAACCCACAACGAAGAATACACAACTATGTACCGGGGGGCTTTGGGGAGAAAAAGGAAAAAATAAAACCTTTAAAAAAAAATGCATTTATTTTAAATTTTAGAAATAATCTTTTCAGCCAAAGACATCAGAAAAATGAAAAGAAAAAAATGGGAGAAGATCACTGAAATGCCTATTACAGAAAAGACTCTGGTATCCAGAATATATAATTAACTCTTACAAATCAATGAGTTGTTTTGTTTCTTTTTTTTAGAAAAGCAGGGGAAAAGTGGGCAACATACATGAACAAGCACTCCAAAGAAACATGAATGTTAACCCAGAGAGGGGAAAAATGGTAAACATTACTAGCAGTCAGTCAGGAAACAACATGTTAAAACTGAAAGGAGATATCACTTCACAACCATATTGACACATAAAATGTGTCACTAAGCATTGGCAACGACAGAACAAAAGGAGCTCTTATAGATTGCTGGTGGGAGTATAAATATGCACAATTCTTTTTGGTAATTTGGCATTATCTGCTAAATGTGGAGGTACAAATCCCACCCTCCCACAATTCCACTCTTAAGGAGATACCCTAAGGTAAGGCTCCTTTGCTAGCACAGGGGGATGTGCATACGAATGTTCACAGCGGCCTTGTTGGAAAATACCCTGAATGTCCATCAAGAGAAGACCAAGACCGATACATTAACCATGATATATTATACAATGGAATACTATAGAGCAGTAAAAATGAATAAATAGGATCTACACATATCAACAAAATACTAATCAATTAAAGTAAGATGAAGAAGACTACAAAGAGCATGTTACTATATATAAAGTTTAAATATAGCAAAACGAGACTATATTGCTTAGGTACACACACATACATAGCGAAGTATAAGGAAATGCATGGGAATGATAAACACAAATTCAGTATACAAGGTACTGCTGAGGGGAGATGTGCTTGGAGGGAGAGTACTCTGGGAGTTTCAACAGTATGTGCAATGACTTATTTCATAATCTGGGGGGTTGGTACATCGGTGTTTATTATAATACTTAATTTTTGGTGTTACTGAAATATTTCATAATAATTTTAAATTACTACTAAAGAATTGAAAAATAGTTTGTGACACAAGTATAGAGTAACTTGAGAAAGGAAAGACTTGAAATATTACTTGAAAATCTTTCAAAATAGTTCCTATCTTCTTTTCTCCCATTCCTACTTCCCTAGACCTGGTTCTCTCATCATTTATGCCTCAACTAGTGCAACAGCCTCCTAATGCGTCTTTCTGTCCAAATCTGGTAGCAGACTGACCTACTTCCATCAGTCCACGAGGCCACTTCTTCACGTCACTGTCTGTTCGAAATCCTTCAATGCTCCTATCAACTCTAAACATTCTTGTATAGTCATTAAAACCCTCCACAGTGTGTCTCCATCCCTCTCAATCAAATTCATCTCTAGGTCTAATTAAAATGTACCAGAGGAGCTAGAGGAGACGAGCATGTCCCTCATCCAGGGATATGCCAAGTTGGTTTGCATCTCCATGGCTTTGTCAATGTTTTGCCTTATCTGAAAAGCCATCCCTTCGTCCTATTTAACTCTTACCCATCCCTGCAAGTCCAGCTGAAGACCTCTTGGTTAGAACGCATCCCACAATGATCACATTCTTTGTCCAGCTCTGCCCATGTAAAAGCCCAAGATAAGTATGATTGGCCCCAGATACTTGAGCACTTAATTTTATTCTGTAACACTTTCTTACTAATTACTTGCCACATCTTAACCTTATCCTTTGGATTAGATTTTAAGCTGCCCAAGGATTTGAACTAAGTTTCACACTTCTGTATTCTCCACACGAGGACACTGGAGATATTCTAATGTTTTTTCCTTTGCCCACACTTGGAAAGGCTATATACACGCCAAATATCTGACATTTAAATCTAGATCCCTTTTAGGACTCTTATCATCAAAGCAGAATATTTTAAATTGTCAATAAAAGAAAAGCAGATCTAGAGAAATTATTACATATGGTGGTTTGTAAAAACATGGGTCGTGTCCACGTTGAGTCTTACCTTTCCTCAGAGATCATTTAAGGCCGAACAGTGGATCTAGCATCTAAAGCAGAGTGTCAAGTGGCAGGTTAACATATCCAGGAAGTTGGCCAACTTCACCATATCATTCAAGTATCTCAGAAGCATAAAGTAGGACAGAATGTACTATATGCCTGGCCAGACACTAGTATAAAAAATCATGGAAATACCTAAAAGGTTGTGATTCCACACAATTTAAAATGGTAGATTCCAACATCACCTATGAATGAGAGCCACCCCATATAGGTTCCAACTACCTACCTACACAGAAATCAGCCTCAAGCAAGAGAGTCTGTTATAGCCACTTCTCTCTATCCCACTAGATTTGTCTCTCACCCCTGTGATCTGATTCAGTCTTTCAATCCCCAATGAACATTTGTGTCCCTTCCATACGCAAATCCTATACTAGCCACTATCTGTTATCCCTTGAGCTTATGGTCTCATAGAGGTAGACAGAAATATAAACAGAAAATGAAATACAAAACTAAGATATGAATATGTATCAGATTCAGTGGAGGCACAGAAAGGAGCACTCAATCCTATGGAGTGAAGGGTGGGAAAGGAGCAGGGGCTAAGCCTTGAAAGGCAGGGACGAATTCAATACACTGGCAAGTGGGGTAGTTAAGCTATATGTTTATTTTGAGTCAGAAGGAGGAGAAAGACAATGGGACAGGCTTTGCCTGTTTTAATCCTTATTTCCCCCTCTGTTTACCAGCAGACTGTAGCTTCCCTAGTTCGAAAATGTAGCACAACCTAACCCATCACATGTTGGCCATCCTTGGATCAGCCCTGTGTTTACCAGGTATTAGACTGAGCTTAGAACCACAGAACGCAGAACTTGAGAATGCAAGGAAGGCCATGCAAAATCAATGGAATAGTAGCCTCAGAGTTATAGCCCTTACACAGTCAGAATAGAGATGTGCACTCACTCATTTGTTTATTCATTCATTCACCCAACCAAAGTTTACTGACCACTTACTAAGTGCCAGGTGGTGTGCTGGGCATCGATGATATATGGTGAACATGTTATATTTAGTTCTTGACCTCATGGAATGCACATTTCAGCAGGGAAGACAGTTGATCAGATAATGACAAAAGTCAAGGCATCATTATTTACTGTAAAAGGACAATGAAATAGAGTATAAAGCACCGAAAATGCATTCAACTGGAGAGCTTCACTAAAGTGGCTTTTCAGTTGAGGTCTAGGAAAGAGGAAATAACGTAAGAAACAGTGTTCCAGGGAGAGCGGGGGAAAGACATCTTATCCTGCTTCACAGCAGCTATGGAATCAAGTAAGTTCCATCTGAATTGCCTAGCCGAGGGTTCACGCAATAAACTTTAAATGTGTTACCGCTTCAAGGTTCCCCTGCTGCCTCTCCTCAGATCTAAGTGGGAAAGCGCATCCTGTTTGAAAGAAGGAAAACGGTGCTTTGTCTTCTGGGTTAATGTCCAAGAAAAGAGTTTCGAAGGGAAGGGCTGTGCCTTGCCCTTTTGCTAGAGTAGTATGATGAATCATAGCAGAGAATAGTCGTTTGCAACGTCTGAAACAAGATCAAAATGCCATTTTCCTCTGAAACTGCAGCATGTGTTTTGTAAAGAAATCTCAGTGATAGCTAGCAGGGAAATTTCTAATCCAGAAATAGACCTCACACTGAGTTTCCACTGAAATGGAAACCAAGAAAGAAAGGGTCTCCAGAGAAAGGGTCTAATCGCGAGGTTAGAGTGAGCATTAAGGCCAGTCTTCTTATCACCTACTCACACACGTTCTCCAGTAGTAAAATTAAAAGGGAAGTTACTCTAGCAGATGTTTTCAAATTAGCCAAAATCGTGTCACGGAGTAAAGCAGCAGAGCTGGAAATGAGCCCAGAGAGAGAGACCTCCACACAAGCTGCCTGAGGGAGCCATTTAAATGTCTCTGAGCCCTCCTGGTGGAGACTGCCATGCACAAGCTGAGGAGATAAGAAAGTCACAGCACAAACTCTCCTCTCCTAATTGTTTATCCAGGGTTTCAACAAGACCTCCACTCTGCTGAATACTAAGAAAACCTGGCAGGATTGGGCAGTTAATACACTGCCAAACCGTTCTTCACGGCTTGGTTGTATGTGTTGCTTACAAACCTGACAAGAAAACATTGAGAAAAGAGATAGAAATTGTCAATGACAACAGATGAGCAAACTATGATGAGTGAATATGAAAATGAACAGTTTAGTTTCGGGCAAATTTCAGGAGGAGGGTGGGTTTGTATCTTCACGGTAGATCCAGAGTATTGCTATCTCGTTCACAACCACCTCAAATGTGGCAATCATATTCCAGCTATACTGGTTCTCATCTACCCAGGAAAAGGCCCAAGGAACTGGGCCATAGATCTGCCGCTATATATCCAGAGGGTTTTCTGTGTGTGAGCTTGTCTTACAAAGTAGGAAGTCACTTGTGACCCAGTTATCATTAAATCCTTTGGGAAGGAGAAACAATAAACACCAAACAGCAAAACTCTTAAATCAATGAAAAAAGAGAATGTCTCTAGTTTCTCACTGTACATCAGTTGTCTGGCCTCTAACATTTGCCAGAGTGAAAGATATAAAATTGATGGGTCCACACATCTCATACGCAATCCAATCTCTGGGCAATCACAGCAAGGAGCAGAAGAACTCAAAGAGAAGTCATTCACCTTTTCACCTCCATATATCCATATCACATTTTTCTTGTTCTCAACCACATATTTTGCTCTGCAGGTTTGTGTGTTGCAGGGTCACAAAAAAAAAAGAAGTAGCAAAGACATGTACATTTGCTACATATATATACATATATATATGTATATATATATGGATGCTTCAACGCTTTCTGCCATTAATGGTATCTAATATAGCAAATACGTATTTTGCATAAGCCAAATAGGTATGTGTTAGAAAAAAATGAACCGGTACCTGGTATTTCATACAATGAGTTATGAGTGGATGTTTAATATATTAAAGTGAATGACTGATGATTAGTTCTAATTGCTCCTCTGTAGTAGAAGAATGTTTTAGACCTTCCTAGGAACAGCATCTTTGGCAATTCCTAATAGACCACACATCTAGAGAAAGTCACCTTCATTGGGCAGTAATAGGAATCAGGCTACAAACTCCCCACGACAAAAAAGAAAGAAAGAAAGTCATTTGGGGGCCACTTGAAATGATTCCTTTCTTTGAAAATGGAGAATTACAAGCCTGTGGGATCTTCTGGAAATAAAAGAGATAACACAAGACATGGGGTGTTTTTGAACCTCCAAGTGTCTCAGTAGCACAAAGATTTTTAGAATACTAGAAAAGGGTCTTCTTGTGATTATGTTTCTTTAAAATAAAAATGTACAATAAGAGAACAACATACTATAAACATAAGGCATAGATTGTAAGTGTGGGAAGTGAGGATTACAAAGTGTTTAGATTTTTCAAAAATCCTTTCAGCCTTCCTGCTTTAAGGGTACTCCTTTAGCAAGGGAAACTAATTTCCAAAGGGAAAAGAGAAAAGAAACAAAAGAACTTACAACTAGATCGTTTCCTTAAATTAAGCAAGGAGAGACAAGTGTGGTTTCTATAGAGATGAAATCTTCATAAACGTCTTCCAATTGAATGCTTCCTAAGACAAAACAGATCCTTCTACACGGAGCAGAGCTGCTTTATCAGAGCTGCTCTGATAAGGGGTGGAACAATTTGTGGGAATGATCGAGAACATACTATAATGTGAATTTGAGTCTGTCACAGAAACTTCACTACCAAAATACACATTTAGATAGCATTTTACTATTCTTTCTAAATTTAAAATTTTATGTGAAACCAAAATCAGAAAGCTGAATTCTGTTTCCAGAAGAAGCTGCTATTCAAAGAATATGGTACTTCTCTCAATTTGTAGCTGAAGCTGTTGCTATGCCACATATCTCTAAATGAGTAGTTAGTAAAACCTTAGTTTCCCTCTTCCCAGTTTTAATTTTTATACTGAAAAAAATAATGAAACGGCTATATGGGACAAAGGCATACATACCCATAAAGTTAAGTCAAAGTGCATGCAATTTGTATTTCCAAGTTGGATTCAAAAGGACACTCAAGCTTAGAAGGATTTAGAAAGTAGAACACCACTTACTTAGTTTTAGGCTATTTCTTTATATGGGCTACATAATATTTTGAGAGAAAAGTCTTGATTTCAATAATCACTGATAGGCTTTATCAAGGTTTTAGTCCTGGCAGAACAAAGCTTACATTGAAGGGGAAATTAAAGATGCTAAACCATGAAAATTCCCTATAAGGAAAACTCATGTACATATTATTCCCCCAAAAGCACAATGCTCATGTGTAATTTGAAGGGATTTTTCAGGAAATTATTTCATAATTTTTTAACGGACCTCTTAATCAGTTCATTTTGCCAATCTTTATATTGCCTATAATTTTCGAGATAAAACATTTCACCTGGCAAACTAATTTTAGAATAGGAATATCTAGAGAAATAGATAGATGTAATTTTTTTTTAAATCTCCCATATTTGCAAATGCATTCAAGTCTTTTCTCATACAAAGTAACTAACAGTTTCTCTTAAGTGAGTCAGTTAGTTTTTTTTTAAATAGTCATAGAATTTTAGATCCTGAACTGGGAATATTTCAAGGCAGTGACTTCACTGCAGTAACTTTAAGCTGAACCAATAAATCCGAAGGAAATCAATAACAAAGCTATTGACTCCAGATTTCTATGAACTTTCCAATTTCATGCCAGAATATGAATTTTCTGAACCAAGAGTAGTTTCTATAACCTAAACTTACATTTCATACATTTGGTATATCTAAATTCCACATTTCTTTATGCTTTTGAATTTCCTTTTTAAAATTTTAAGCAAAGAAAACTTTATCCTTCTGGCATTGGATAAATTAGGATACTTGTAACATCTCTTGTCTTCATGCCATTTCCGTTCAAGTTGCGATGAAGACTATTGCTGTATATGCAAAATTATATAGGCCAACAGAAATTTTCCTCTTTAAATCGAAATTCTGCTATAAATAACAGTCAAAAGACTGCTCCTTCCTGGTAAAAATAATTTGCAACATGTTTGCATTCCGTCCTAAAATCGCCTTCCCAATTCTAAACATCCATCATCCCAGGGTCTGACTACAACTCAGATGGATCCATCAATATTTTACGAAGCCATTCATGAAGACTATAAAAGCTAAAGATCTGTCTTTAATTGTTACTTTTATTATATGTCTTTCATCATTGTAATTCCATAACTTCACGTGCTATGCCGGGGAGGCAAGGAGCATCGATCTCTCCGGAACCGGAGCCAGGCTCACTGGGTCAGGAGGGCACAGTCGTCGCCTGAGTCCATAAAAGAAATTATCATCTCACCTACTGACGTCCCCGTTCTGGCCGTCTCAAACCCCCTCCCCTCGGCACGCCCTCCCCTTCTCAGAAAATTCCGCAGCGCTCCCGGCCCGGAGGGAGCCGAGCCCCAGCGCGGGGAGCCGGGGGCGGGAGCGGCGCTCCGGCACAGCAACTCAGTGTGTCGGGCGCGGGCGCCCCAGCCGCGGGCCGCCCCTTCCCACGGCCTCGCGGGGCCACCCGGCGAAGCACGGGCAGCTCGCCTTCCGCGCAGAGCGCAGCAGCCCGAGTCCTGAATGCAGGGTCTTCATCTCTGCGCGGCCCTCCGAAGGTCCCTCCCGCAGCTGCAGCCGCCCCTCAATGAAAGTGCAATTTGTTATCTCTCCCGGCCGGGAGGAGAGGTCCCTGTTTGGTCTCGGCTCCAGCCCCGCTCATTCAATTCGCTGAATACCGAGTCTCATCGCTTGCCACGCGATTCGCCCGGAACTGGCCTCCGCCGCGGGCGGGGGTCGACTCTCCAGTGACCTCCTCTTTGGGCCCCGTTCTCTCTGTGCGTGTCTCGTTCTGTACCTTGGTCTCTCCCTGTGTGCCTGTGTCTCTCTTTGTGTCACTTTCTCTGGCTTTCTCTCTCCCGCGCGCGCGCGCGCACACACACACGGGGAAGGGGGTTCTCTCCACAGCCAATGCCAAAATGTCACCGAAAAAGCAAGTGCAACAACTTGCTTTGTAAACGACCCAGGAGCCTGTCCAGAAATCCCCTGCAGTGAGCAGCCCTCTCCTCCCCTGCAAGGTGTACCAGGGGTTGGGGGCAGGGGGGAGGTGTGAATTTTGCCGGTGTAGATGACGGGGACTGGTGTTCTCCTCCCCTCCCCCTCCCAGGACCCTGTCGCAATTCGAAATCCGTCCCCACCCCGGGCCCCCGGGGGCAACCCCGAGGACCGAACGCCCGGAGAGGGGCGCGCCGGCCCCAGGGTGCCTGGGATGCCCAGGGGGGCCCCGGGAGTGCGCCCCAGGCGGCGGAAGGGGAAGGAGAAGCAGACGCGCGGGCGGGCGGACGGGGGGCAGAAGAGCCCAGCCCGTGGTCCCTCCACCGGCGAGAGAAGCGGGGACCGCGCGGCGGGTAGGAGCCACCCAGCGCGCTGTGACCGCGGCGGTGGCGGTGACCCGGGCTCTGGATGCCGCCGCCACGCGCGCACGCCCCAGCCCCGCGGCGCAGCCTAGTGTTACCTTGCCGCTGCCCGCAGTCCGGCCCTCTGTGCCTGCGTCCGTCTGTCTGTACCACGAGCCTCGGAGGGAGGACGAAAGAGGTGTCCCTGCGGCGGGACAGGCTCTCAGCGAGGTGATGGGAAGGACTCAAGAGAGAAGCCGAGGCGGCTGCGGCCGCTCCCGCCGCTGATGCTGCCGAGTCCCCGGAGCTGGAGGTGTCGGCGAGGCCGTGTCCTCGGGATTGCGGCGCCGGGAGCGCAGCGCTCGCCTCTGGCGCGGAGGCTGAGCGCCGGGACGCTGCGGGCTGGGGCGGCGAGGCTGGGCTGGTCACCCGCCCCTGGGTGCATGTTAATACGGTGGGGAGGAGGAGTCCCGCGCTTCCTCCGCCCAACCACCGGAGCCGGCGGGCGGGCGGCGGCCGCGGCCCGGAGCCAGCCGCTCCCACCCGCCCAGCTACTACGGCGCGGCCACTAGCTCTGGCCCTAGCCCAGGCACGTGCGCCGAGGCCGCGGGGAGGCGCCCGCCGTCTCCCGGGGCGTGCTCCTGGCCTGCGGATTCTGCACGCTTAGCCTTTGGGTGGCAAGTGCACTCACACTGGATGGAGAGGAAAGCCCCGCATCCCTGGGATGGAACTCAGAGGCAGCCACCCGTTGGTGGGCGTGCCCCATCCGTTCCCTTGCGCAGCGTCTCCGGAGCACTAAACCTTCCCCTCCTCTCTTACCAGCCCTTGTTCCGAACCTTGTCTTCTTGAGGGAGGGGATCAGGAGAATTCATAACACTTCTTCTCTCAAGAGATCGAGTTGGCCGGCAGAGGGTTTGCAGTCCTCTCCTCTCCGTCCTCAGGGCCCGTAGTAGAATTTTTGAAGAAGTAATCGCCAGGAGGAGACGGGTAGTGAAAAGAGTCTAGACTCACAAGGACCGACGTTCAAACCCAGTGCCATTACTTTCAGTTATTCCTCAGAGCCTCAGTTTCCCCATTTATACAACAGTAGTTCACGGGAGGTCGTGTGGATTACACAATTCCCTGGGTTCCTCTTGGTATTGGGCTCTAGGTAATTAAAAATGAATCCCTTTTTCTCCTGTCCTCTTGACTTAATAGAATCCCCACTATCCATCCCAACTGCATTCGGAAGCCAGGCCCATTCACGCAGGCTGAGGACCGCACCATTCCTTCCGTGCTATGAAAAGATGAAGAATCCACGGGGCTTCAGAGTAAGAACAGAGATAAATGGTGTGTATAGGTGAACTGAGATGTGGGTCAAAGAGAGAAAAAAGTCAATCAATTAAGTGTTTATTGAGTTCCTGCTCTACCCATTTAAGTACTAATGTTCTGGATGATAATAGTTAAAATACTGTAATCACGGTCTTCCTGTTTCCCTCTGCTCAAAAAGAAATGGGCATCTTCAGGGAGAATGTCCTTTGTTCTACAGCTCCTAGAGAGAACATTATGCCAGAGAGTAAATAATCTTTATGTAACTGTACCCGTAAAGTTATAGCATAAGATTTAGCATCTGCTTTGTGTGATATCTAATTATAAATATTAATAGAATATCCTTTTTAAAGAAAACACTTCTAAAAATGCAGAGAAGTGAAAAACAGTTTCCATAAAAATGTGACTCAGATAAATAATCACTTTTCCGCAATTTCACTGAGTGATTTTCCATTAAAGAAAAAAAAAAGTCTTTAAACCACTAAACATCAAAGAAATGGAGGCAAATCCTCAGCATTGTAGTATGTACCATGATCACCAACGCTTTAACAAAGCTCTAAAAGATATCCCCAGACAATTCAAGAATGACTATCTAGGGGCGCCTATGCTTCAAATAAGATTCCATGAAAAGGCAAAGTACTGAAATAAGAAAAATAGCCCTCTGGATAAAAGGAACTACCTTGCCTTTCCAGATTTGTAAATATGTTTAATCCATAGAATTTTTAATGAGCTCACGTAAATAAGGGGCCAATATAACTGTTAGGCCCTAACTCAAATTAGGTGACTTGAGCGAATAAAATTACTTGAAGTGGAAAATCTTTTATCTTACAAAAT